>NW_021604617.1:1718959-1861941 GCF_004785775.1 Grammomys surdaster | reverse complement strand
TGTATATATGTATATATATGTATGTACATATACATGTACGTACATATATGTATGTACATGTATATGTATATATACATATATGTACATATATACATATATACATATATATATTCATTCTCCTTATCTATCCCTATAATTTGTGCTAATTATGTGAACAAAAATTTGTATTGTTTGTTATAATTAGATTGAAGGGGAAATACTTCGAGTAACTGTCCATTTCCTCTTTGTTCCTTGTTGTAACATTGGCTGATTTGGCAGTATAGTGACATTCCATAGCCTAGAGTCAATATGCAGATCTACTTTTTTGAGATCATGAGTGTGGTAACTCTAAAGATCTTAAAATCAAACTTATGTTTAAAAAAAAATCCAAATTTCTCAGGAAAGTTGAAAAGCTGGTATGTTAGCTTTCTTTAGAGAAACAGAACTGATAGAACACACACACACACACATACACACACACACACACACACACACACGTGCTTTGTCTGCATGTGTTTCTATATACCACATGTATGCCTGGTTTCCACAGAGGCTAGAAGAGACCATCATAGCCCATAGAATTGAAGTTGCAGGTGTGACTCATCGTGCATCTCTCTAGCTTTTTTTTTTAGAATATTTTATTTATTCCTAGATAATTTCATATATGCATACAATGTATCTTGCTCATATTTCTCCAATTATCCTGTTCTTCCTGGCTCCAAAAACATACCCTTCCCAGCCACAAGTCCTCCTCTTGTTTTCCCTATAAGCCACTGACTACAATTGGTACTGCTTACATTTGCATGTGTGTAGATCAGTTTACTAGACTAAGGGCAATTTACCAGAGGCCACTCTTCTAAGCAAAAATCCTTCTTTCTTCCTGTTTTAGTTAGGGTTGCTATTGTTGTGATGAAACAGAACAATTTGGGGGAGGAAAGGGTTTATTTGACTTACTCTTCCACACTAAGATTCATCATGAAACAATGTCAGGACTCTAATTCAATCAGAACAGGAATTTAGAGGCAGAAGCTGACAGAGAGGTCATGAAGGAGTGCTGCTTACTGGATTGCTCCTTATGGCTTGCTTAGCCTGCTTTCTTATAGAACCCCAGGGATGGTACCACTCACAAAGGACAAGGCCCCCCTCATCAATTACTAGCCTACAGCCCAATATTATGGAGACATTTCTCAATTGTGGTTCCATCCTCTCAAATGACTTTAGTTTCTATCAAGTTGACATAAAATCATCTAGCACACTGTCCCAGCAGTCATAAGCTGTCAATTATTCCTCAACTAACAGTGGAATCTTAAGAGTCCTTCCCCTATATAAGCTAAACTAGCGACCAGTTTCATCTGGGGTGGGCTTTGTTCAGATATCCATATCTGATATGAGTTCTAGAGCCCTATGGTTGTGTCATGACTTGAAGAATCCTTTCTATCTTTTGACTCTTACATTTTTTCCCTCCCCTATTCCTTCCACATTTTCTCTGAGCATAGGAGAGGTTGCTACATTTTAAAATTTGTATTTTGGGTGTAAACTGCAGGAACTGAACACAGGGACAAATCCACCTGACAAGCAGGAAGGGTATATTATCTAGTCCCTGTGGGATGTCTTAAGTTATCTATATATACCTTGACCCTGCTACTGTAACCTGACTGGCTGTTGCTAAGGAAGGTGGGTCACCATAGGATACTTGCTCAGGAGGACTCTGTGATTTTCTTCGTCTGTGATTGGAGTTTAGCCCAGGGTCTTGCACAAATGGAGTTTCTTCATAAATAGAATTGGTTGGGCTTTACACTGACAGTAGACCCCAGCTATAGGAGTGAACATAACATTCTTAGTGAAGGCAGAAAAAAGGGTGCTCAATTAGGCTGTGGCTAGGCTATAACCATAAGTCCTTAAAAGTTCCACAGCATTCTAAGTCAGTGCCATCTTGGGGGCCAAATGTTTAAACACATGAGCTTACGGGGGCATATTACTTAAATAATACTCAAAGGAAAAAGAAGATCAATTTTCTATCAAAATTGAAAAATAAAAACAAAAAGGATCAGTCATTTTTATCATCTGTATTTTGTTTAATATATTATCTAATGGAATTCCACTCTTGTGTATCTATGTGACATCTGCTTTATTTAGAAATTTTGCAAAAATTAATGTGTATGTATGCATATGTTCTGTTGGTTAATTTTACCACAGTAAAATAAGCCACCATATCAACCTGTGAGGCACCAGATCAGAAACTGAGAATCAGAACAAAGGAGACATTGTACTGTAATAAATAAGGTACTTGGCCTGCAAACTCTTGCTGCATGTTTACTAACACATTTTACATGATTTACATACGTTTGACTTTATCATGGGCTTTACCACAATCCTCTAATTGCTAGTATAAAAATACTCTAATTTTAGATGATTCTTTCCCCTCAAAAAAAACAAGACTTCTATTTCAAAAGCTATTTTTATTTAAATCTATATCAATTAGCTAATACTAATAGTAAAATGTCCTAATTAAAATGTCCTAATAATTGATTTGTTAAGGAGGATAAGTATATTTCTATCTAAGAAAAGTATTCCCTAGTAAGAGTGATAGGTAAAATTTACTTGAGAGGAAAACTTGTATCAGAAAACAGACTAATTCATCTCTTGTTATTTGAATATCAGCCATAGAGAATGATTTTTACCAGTGAATTTATAACACTACTAGAGACATATTCTTTTCTAAATGCAAGCATCTGTCTTTTCAAGCAGGTCTCACCATCACTAACTTTCAACAGCTTTATTATACACACCCGGGATTCACAATATGATTGGTTTCTACTTCTTAATCCATCTGACTGAAAGAGCTCACAGGAAAGAAGTCAGTTCATAAGTCACAATGGCAGCGGCCTTAGCTGCTGTTCTAAGAATTATGATAGCAGTGTTGAGCGGATGGTAATTCTCAAGGTGACAGTGGATTGGTTGGCACACTGTTACAGATGAGGCTGGAGAGTCTCTATTGTTCCACTGGAGTTCCTGCCTGGTTACAGGAGGTGACCTCCTCAGGTTCCATATCACCAATGTAGTAAGTCACAGCTAGAATCACTCTCATTGATTTGTTGGAGCCTCCCTTATCTCAGGTCTCTGTCTTGTCTTGGAGATGCCCCCTACCTTCTCACTCCCATCAGTTGCAGATTTCCATTCATTTTCATGGCCATCTAGCTATGTTTCCTGTTCTTCCCCATACATGGTCCTGAATACCCCATCCCCCTCTCCATCTTCCCTCCTTACCAGTTTCCTCCCCCTCTATCTGCTTCTTCTGACTATTTTATTCTCCCTTCTAAGTGAGACTTAAGCTTCCTTGCTTGGACCTTCCTTCTTGTTTAGCTTCTTTGGGTCTGTGGAGTGTAAATGGTACCTCTCTTTTATGGCTAATACCAACTTATAAGTGAGTACATACAGTGTATGTCTTTTTGGGACTGAGTTACCTCATTCAGGATGATATTCTCAAGTTCCATCCATTTGCCTGAAAAATTCATGGTATCTTTGCATGTTGTCCTCTGAGAGACTCCACCTATAATCTGACTCATACAGATGCAGACACCCACAGACAAACAGTGGACGGAGCTTGGGAACTCTTGTGGAAGAATAGGAGAAAAAATTGCAGGCCTGGAAGGAGATAAGAACTCCACAGGAAGACCAACAGAGTCAACTAACCTGGACCCTTGGCGATCTCAGAGTCTGAACAAACAACAAAAGAACATACACAGGATGGATCTAGGCCTCTCCGCTCATGTGTAGCAGATATGTAGCTTGGCCTGTATGTTGGTTTTGAACAATTGGAATGGGAGGGGTTATCCCAAATGCTGTTGCCTGTAGGTGGTGGAATTTGTTCTTCTAGCTGGGCTGCCTTGTCTGGCCTCAGTTGGAGAGGAAGCACCTAGTCTTGAGGAGACTTGAAGTGCCAGGGTGTATGTGTGTGAGGTTATCCAAGGTCCCCTCCTCACCTTCTCAGAGGAGAAGGGGAAGGCATTGGGGGGAGGATTGTGGGAGAGGGTGAAAAAATGATCAACAAATCCAGTTGTAGCTATGTAGGAACAGCTGGGAAAAGCCAGGCACATCTACTGTGCCTTGGCTGTAGATGAATTCATTTTTACTAGAGGCAGTCTTTTTCAATTTAGAGCACAGGTTAATATACTTTTACATAGTCTGCTAGAGGTATCTGTTAGGTGTACATCATGCAACATTATCATAATTTTATTACTGAAAAATCTCTTTCTCAGACTATTATAATAAGGTCTATAAGTGGTTTCTTTACACATCTCCTCAGGCAAAATGATCTTTGCAAGTAATTTTCCTTCGTACTCAGACTCATCTATAAATTATCTTCAATTTGCAGTAGCATTTATTATTATATTTTTGGGCAATGATCTAAAGGTACTGCCTGGATAAAATGTTGTGCCCCAGGCTAAGTGATTAACTGCTGCTCAATGAGAATACACCTCCATCGATTTATTCTCTCTTCTAATATTAAAAGGTCTTTGAAAGTTCAATATCTTTAAAAAATAACTTTGGATTTCAATATGCTATCATTGCTCTTGGATTGCATCCTAGCTTAATTGTCCCAGTGGATGAAGTAAGACATATATTGAATTCACTATTATTTAATGTCCTATATAAATAGGTAAAACAAGAAGATATGAGAATGAATTTCCTATGTATCAGTTAACAATTAAATAATTTGCCTAAAGTCAAACAGGTTGTCAATAACAGTTCTCCAGTTCCCAGTCCAGATTACTGATAGTCTTTGTGAACCGAATACTGATTTAGTCACCTTATTCTTGAATTCAGACAGACATAGTTCTTTTTTCGATCCTCTTCACACACATGAACATGTTCTGAATAGCTATCTGTGGGTCCACACATTCTGCCCTGCTGCAGGGCATGGCCAACTGAGAAGCTAAACACAGAAGCTTGACTGCACTTATCCCAATACCTCCGCAGGGCAGGTGTTGGGCTACAGGGAAGTGCTCAGACATTGCTCTGAGGGTGGGAAAGCACAGTCTGAGATAGGAGAAAGCCGAAGCTGGGGTTCCTAGAACCCCGGACACCCAGTTGTCCAAGGAGTTCCTGACAAAGGAGTTGGGAATGAAGTGTTGGGGGGTCCATGAGCCCACAGGCTAAGGACAGCATCTATCCTGTGGCCAGGGCTGGGAGCTCCCATTTAGCTCTTTGTCGAAGGTAGCTGCTGTTGTCTAGGGGCACAGATGGACCTTCTAAGGGAGACTTAGGCAGCGGCTCTGTAGGCAAAGAACTGCTTCATACTCCCTGTGGCATTTCTCGATGAAAGAGCGTCTTTGTTTCCAAACTGTTTATGGGTTGTTCATTGTGGAAAATGTATGAGTATCTACTTCTTAGGATAGACCTGAGATTAAATACCTTCTGTACAGAGGAATGTCTGGAAAGGGAAGCTTATTGGCTAAGCCCTCATTAGGTATTTTAGATACCTCATTAGCATGGAGAACTCTGTTCTGGGACTATGTGACCACAGATCATGTTTTCTTATGTGGGATGTGTGGCTGGTATTCCAAGCCAGGGATTTGACAGGGAGCATGGAGGCACCTACGGTCTCAGGTGTGTACCCATCAAGTTTCTGGGGTCTCAGACCTGCTTTATACACCAAGCTTCCTGGCATGGTTTACCATCCCACAGCTACCAATTAAGCTCTGAAATACCTTGTGCATATCATATTCATGATTCTAACCAAATATCTAGGGTCAGACCTCTGGGCAATATTATAAGGTATCACCACATACCAAACCATTTAAGATAAACACATCTCATGAAACACAACTGAGTGGAACATTCTAATCTGCATAATTCAATTGAGAATAAATGTAAATCCAGGTGAAAGATGCAGATAATATTCAGTAACAATAGATATTACCATTTGTTGATCCTTTGAACTGAAAAAAAATGAGTGAAAAAATCATGCTGATTTTCCACAAATTAGTATGTCTGTCTTGAAAATAAGTGTCCTATAGACAATGAAGCTTGTCTGGGAAGGATAACTCTTGATGAGTTGAACTCATTGTGAAAACTAAGTATAGCTGATCACATAACTTTGGATTTGAATTTCCTTCATAATGTTTTTGTTGTCTAACAAAACATGATGGGGGAGACAGTTTTCGTGAGCTACTTCTTGAGTACCATCTATTGCTACTGTGGACATCTCTTTCAAAGAATCTAAAAATAGACTCAAAAGAAAGATAAAGTCAACTTTATTATGCTGAAAAGAAAATTCTTATTGTAGATAAATTGTAAATTTCAGCACATCATGGGGTAGGAAGATGGGGAAAAGAAGGAGAAAGGCTATGCCTTTTATGAGCAGGTACGTGACAGAAGTAGGAGTGAAGGGGACTTAGAAAAAGAGTAGGGAAGCCTGAAGGATTCTGAAAAGCACATGTGGGCTTAAGCAAGCAGCCAAAAGAAGAAAAAAGATACAAAGAAGAAAAGGGGAAGGTTGTCGGTTTTTGAATGAGGACTCAGAGAATCAGGTTTAACAAACTGCAAGCCTGTGGCCCATAAATGACTGCACAGGGTATGGAGATTCTAGGAAAGAAAAGTACCTTTACCCTCAAGTCTTCAGTATGGCTTAAAGTGACCCCACCTTCCTCAGGGGTCATCCCTTGGCCAGGTGATAGACCCAGCTGGATTAACGCTTAAGGGAGGAGACAATGACATGTTTACACTCAAACTTAGATTCTAATCTTCTGACTGAGAGACAGCAGCTTTCTCTTAATGGGTCTGAATACTACTGTTCTTGTCTTTTCTTTTTTTTTTTGATATACCATAATATTATTAAGCAGAATCACTACATTTCCATTCTGTTCCTTTAGGATGTTGTGCAACTTGCTTATGATTTCTTTTTAGAATAAAGAAACATCTGGGTCTCAACTCAAGTTTTTGTTACTAAATTGTATTTTTCCAGATGTCAGGAAATCACATATTATTTGGGGAGGCTCCAAATGCTGTTTGTAAAGCTAATTTTGCGTGTTCCGTCTCTTGGCTACTCTGCTCTTATGTGGATCAAGTATGATCCAAGCTTACATGGCTGCCTTGTTGGTTGAGTAATGATGTCTGAGGATAATACCCTTGAAATTGAGCTGTCTAGCAAGTTGCAAAGCCTCTCTAATCCCATTGCTATGTCTTTCTGATAAAGTTCCGCAATGGATAAGGGATTTACTTAATGCAAGAGACTCTTACTCTGTCTTCTTACCAAAATGTTGTATCTATTGAGTTTCAGAACTGACTAATATGTTTCAAAATAGATAGTTTGAGTTGTTTATAAAAAATAAGTTTTCTTTGTTTCTACAATCTAAAAACTTTGTAGTATCATTTATATTACTACTCTCATACTAAACTTTGCATGCAAACATTTTAAAAACAAGCCTTTTCTCCGAAAGTTCTTAATAATATTTATGATACTCAAAGGATAAATTGTACCCTTTAGTGTTTAAATATATAGCCATTTTAGAAATACCTTTACCAATAGGCTTACAGTTCTAGGGAGAGACAGGCTGAGTGTCAGACCCTGGCAGGTGCCTAACATTTCATCAGTGCTCTGTGAATGCATCAGAGCATGGCAGAAGATGAAGAGCATCACAAGGCGAGACAGAGCAAGCCTGCTCATTAAGTCACTCCTCTCCTGACCACGAAACAACTGCAGCTATCATGGGCCTTACTTGCAACCATGTTCAGTTTTAAGTCCCTCTCTAAGGCCTTGATTCCAAATACAATTTAAATAAAAGTATGGGGATTAACCTTCCAAGAGAAGAACTTTATGGAGACTCATTTAAACCACAGCAATGGGTATGAGTAGTAGAAATAGATCTTTAATTCCCCATCTTTACATAAGGGATCACTCAGTTTGCATTTGAAAAGGCACTTTTCTCTTGTTGTTTTTAATCTCATCCCATAGAATATATGCATACATATGTGTTTATGTGTGTGTGTATGTGTGTGTGTGTATAACCTGGCAAAATGTGACCACAGTGAGAGACAATAACAATGGTTATCTAGATAAAGTAAGGTTGGATGATACAGGGAGAAAAAGCAGAGTGAGAAGCGTAAGTTGACTTTCTGTCTCAGAGCCCCACCACAGCATTCCACCTGCGTGGTCCTAAGAGCTGAAATAAGGCAGAAGCCCTCATCAAAGAGCTTTCTTCTAAATGTATTGTTAGGATAATCTAGAATCACACTCAAGTATTGAAGAATCATCATGTCTAGTGATTAATTGAGTGAATATGGAATATATCTGTACAGTCTAATTTATTATCTAGAGACAATTGAACCTCTCTGTCTTTTACAGATTTAGTGTTACAAACTTTAAACCCCAAGAGTATTACCACCAGTGCATGAGGAAGCCCATATCTTCCCATCCTTGTCAATACTTGCTACTATGTGTCTTGTTGCTATAGACACTTTAACACATGTATAATGATATCTCATAGTGGTTTTAATTTTTATTTTTCTAAAGATGAGAATGATGATAATCTTTTAAAGTGTCTTCTCTGTTTTCTTTAGTCAAAAGTCTCCTTAAGTATTTTAGACATTTTAAAATTAGGTGTATTATAGACTTCTAGAGATTATTTATGGATTCTAAATACAAATTTTTAATCAGTTATATAATTTCCAAAGTTTTCTTTTTTATTGAAAGTAAAGCAATTTTTATATAATATATTTTGGTCATGATTTCTCCTCTTTTATCTCCTCTCAAATTTTCCCACATCCTCACCTTTCTAACTCTATGCTTTCTTTCTCTCTGTCTTAAGAAAACAGACAGGTAAATAGAAAAGATAATCAAATAAGGATAAGACAAAGCAACCAAACCAAAAACAAAAAGAAACAATGAAAGAACATGAGAAATGCATACACATACAAACACACACACACACACACACACACACACACACACACACACTCACAAAACTCAACATCAACAAGACAAACCAACAAACAAAAACACCTCATTAAAAACACAAGACAGAAAACCATAATATATAAGAAAAAGAAGAAAAATATAAAAAAACAAAATTCCAAATAAAGCAATACAGGTAAAAATTCTTTAAAAAAATACCTATTGAATTTATCTTGTGTTGGCCATCTATTGGTGGGGTTAGGCCCATCCATGTGTCTGTATACTCAGTGAGACTCCCTTGGAGAAACTAATTTTTCCTTTGTGAGAAGTTGTTTATTGGAGATAGTTACTTGGTTGGGGATGGGAGCTCTTGTCTACTTCTCCATCTCAGTGCTAGGACCCTATCTGGATTAGATTTGTGGAGGCCCGTGCATGTTGGCAGTTTTTGTGAGCTCATTTGTGCATCAGTCATGTTGTTTCTGAAAGATACTGTCTTCTTGTTGTCTTCCATACCTTTCACTGCTAACAATCTTTCCACCTCTTCTTCCACATCGTTTCTTGAGTCCTGAGTGTAGGGTACCAATAGATCAGCTTTAGCACCAGAGAATAAACTGAGGCAGGCAGCTGATGAGGGGTCAGTGTTGAAAGAAGCTGACACAGGTGGATCCAGATACCTACAGGGGCTTCAGTGATTACAGAAGGGAAAGGATTCACACACATGCACATGCACACACATGTGTACATGCACACATACACACTCTGCATACACACACACACACACACACACACACACACTGAATGGATAAAACAAAAGGGAGGGTCTTAAAACTTCATACACACAAATATATACATACATGTATGCATACATACATATGCACATAACTATAGACAGACATACACATTCAGACATAGAATGGTTAGAGCAAAATGCTCGCAAGTAGGCTCCAAGCATTTCACCCATACATATATAAATACAATTGGTGGATGGAGTAAGTTCTAGCACACACCTGGACAAGCTTTACATATATACACATAGTTGATGGGTAGAAGGAACACGTGTCAACCCCTAATCACACAAACCTTAAACATGTCTATACACATAGTTAATAGATGGAAGGAACAGTGTTCTAGCCCCCAACTCACACAAACTTTACACATACACACACATACACATACTAGTTAGATGGGAGGAACAATGTTCTAGCCTCTGTACTTTATTCTTTCTTTTACAGCTTCTATATCCCGTATATCCCAGCAAAATGATTCAAGCAATATAAAGTTACAATATGATTATGTTTTAGTTTTCTTCTAGTGAATGATTATGAAAAAACAATGTGTTCTCCAGTACCTTTACAAAATATAACATTTCATAATATCGGTAAAGAAAACAAATTATTCCCCAAAACTCATGTACATTCGTAACTAAGCAACTTGTTATAGATTAACAAAGTGTAAGCAAGCAACATAGTTTTTTTCAGCTAGTTTCTCTTATTAGAGGAGAACAATTTGCAGTTACAATGAAAGGAGCAATTATTATTTATCTTTAAAAGAAATCTTGTAATTATCTTAGAAGAATCATGAATCTGAACTTTCATATAAAAATCAGTCATATTCACCTTAAATCCTCAGAATACATATCTACTCATCAGAAGTTCTTAACAAATCATATCAGGAAGCTGAAGGCAAAAATGGGTATAAGAAATCAATAATCATCACTAGTCCAGCCTCAGTAAGAGTCACGTCAGTCTGTGTTGCCATCGCTTTTGTATTCTGACCATAAAAGGTCTCTAGTTTAACTAATAACAGTGAGCCTTTCTGAATTTCAAATTGTTCATTAAGATTTTCTACATCAAATCCAGTAGTAATAACATTTCAACCTAGCGTCACTAACCATTTTATTTTTTCAAATGTTTTCTAAGGGTGGTAGCCATCGATGACAATCTATATCTCTAAAAATCTTTCCTAGGATGGTGATTGAATCATTAATCTGCTCCAGCAGCAAGAAGGGCGTGTCATATCTCCAAGAGCTGTAATTATAGGTGATGCTAGTAACTGAAAGTGGATCCTCTGGAAGCGCAGCAAGTGCTCTTTGACCACTGACCATCTCTCCAGAGTCCATAATTCTTTTATTTTTTTAATGGCCAAATAGTCATCAGTTCTATCATGTACAATAACATATGAAACTGGATTTGGGATTATGTTAAGTGAAGCAAACCAAGCACAAAAAGATAAGTGTTTTCTAACCCCAGTAATATATCTCTTCTAGGAAAATGTTAGTGACCCTGGCTGTTTTCAATGATCTGTTCCTTTTACATATGTTTAGGGAGTATTTCCTTCAAAATTAGCCTTGGAAGAGGGTAGAAATATTGGAGAAAATATCTGAATTCAATACGTCTGGAAGTAACATCAGATAAAATTGAAGAGATTGCTTTTTTTTTTTGAATTTCCAGGCAGAATAAAAGTGATGAAGAATAGGAGTGTGTTGAGGTGTGGTCTATTGCTGTGTACTATAATTCTAAATGCAGGCCCCTGAAGACCTGGTTGCTCCAGAGACGAGACTCCACATGTAGATCACAATGATACTATGTGACCTTGCCTGCAAGTTATTTTTCATTGGTGAATAAAGATGCCTATCGCCTATAGCTGAGCAGAATTGAGATAGGCGGGGCTTGGTGTTCCTATCTGTCATTTTTTTTCTTTTAATGATAATTATGAGACAGAATTCACTAGAATTTTCTTCATGTCTTTCTCTCTCTGTGTGTATGTGTTCATGTGCCTGCAGATGTTGTACTGGGACAATGTAATCTACTCACTCACACGTGATAGGCCAGTGTTCTACCATTTACCCACATTCCTAGCTTTCCTTTTATCTTTTTATCATTGAAACATTGTTTTGTTAAATTGCCAGAACATCCTTTAATTCATTCTCTGGCTCAGGCAAGCTGTGAATTCACCATCATGTACCCCTTGTTCCTTACATGTTATTTTATATTACTAAGTTTGCAGTTTTACCACTCTGAATAAACGTGTTCTCACACTGAGTACTCTTGAAATAGCTACAATTAGCTGTCCTTCAACACGCCCTCCAGGACTAAGTCTCAGATCTCTTCACCATAACACACATGCTCTGCTCTTTGATGACGTCAGACCATCTCTAGTTGTTCCAATCAGTGATAAGCCAGTATCAAAGTATCGCAGTTAGTTTTCCAGCCTCTTTAAATTTTTATATGAAGAAAAGAACAATGGTATCATTGCGCCCTCTCCTGGTCAATCCACAGATGACATGAAAATGGCTTAAGAGTTGAGAAGGGAAGGATATTTATTAAATCAAAGTTATTAATGTTCTCATTTAATAATGGAATGATGATTTTATGGTGCGGTATCACTTTATTACGTACATTTTAATTTTATTTGTTAGCCTTTTAATTGCTTACTTTCAAAGAAAACAAGTCTAACCCCTACAAACAGCTGCCCCAATGGCATTGTTAGGTGAATGATGAAGGGGAGGGAAGGCTTTGTAATTCTGGTTTTGTAGATCATATAAGCCGTTGCCCCTATTCCACACTGAAGACTCCACATGCCTCAAAGCAACACCTTTTGATTACAGCACATCGCTCATCTCTTGGTCTACATTTTCTACATTGGCTACATTCATTTAGAATGCCACGCACAGCTTTCGGTTTTAAAATGCTGAGAACTAGTCTACCAGTTTTCCTTTGTTTTAAGTTAACTTACACACAGTGAAAGCTGTCTCTCACTTGGTTGTTTATTTGGGGACATGTTCCTTTTTTGAACATCCTTAACTGAGAACAGCGAAGGTCATTTGTTTATTAGTGAGCCATCAATCAGGACTCCTGGTTGAGACTGAGACACTGGGCCAGTTTGTGGCAAGGGTCATCCCTTCTGGACCTGTAATCTCCACTTCCACTCCTACCCCAAGAATGGTGCTGAAACTCCAGAACTTGTCTGTAATTTATCGCCAGTTGATTATTTCTGTTTTTTTGCTAAGCGATAAAACTCTAACTGGAGTCATTGCTCATCTTTCACATACCGATCTCTAGACATCATTTTAGAATCTATTATTTTAAAACAGTTCCCCCAACTGTGAGTCCCACCAGCTACTGAAGAACCAACTTGCATTAAGTCTCTCTAATCCACATCTGTTCTATCCGCAAATAGCATTGCTTCTGGAATGATCTGAGTTTCAAACTCACCTAGCTCCGTTTCCATAACCAGTGTATTTACCCAAGCAACTAGAGAGTCTACTTGGCTCTCTTTTGCTTTTTTTTCCTTCCCAATAGATTATTGTACTTTTTAAATTCACTTTACATCCTGATCACAGTCCCCCTCCTTCCTTTTCTCCTAGTCCCACCCTTACAAATCCCTCCCCCTACTTCTCCCCTTTCTCCTGTTTCTGATGGTCATGACCCACTTTTCACATAGTCACAGCTGTGGGGCTATCTTCACAGATGAACCAAGATTTATTCTATTCTGTTTAATTCCCTTTGATGACATTTATTTCACTCACTCTCCTCTAACTCCACTTGGCCCATCCAGTTTACTACCGTCCACACCTGCACATCAATGGCTGTGTTATGTTAACCAGGGTGCCTTTCCCTTTAGAGGCCTCTGAGCACTTGACCTGTCATTACTTTTGCTGTGGTCACTTCTCATCCCACTTTACTCTTCATGGGGCTGTCCTTGGTCTGTGTTCAGATTTGATCTTAGATGTCTGAGACCAGGCACTGAATACTCTTCACTCACTCTCATTCTTTTGCTTCTTTTTTTCCCCAATAATTTATTGTTTTTTATTCACTTTACATCCCGATCGGAGTTTCTCTCCTTCCTTTCCTCCCAGTCCAACTCTCAGGAATTCATCCCCTATTGCCCCATCCCCTTCTTCTTAGAGAAGGGAGGCCATCTTCCCCTTGGGTACTACCTACTCTGGGTCATTCTAGGAGGGTCTAGGATGTGCCAGCAGTACTAAGCACATCCTCTCTCACTGAGGCCCAACCAGGGGGAAGGGGATAAAATGGTAGGAAACAGACCATGACAGCCCCATGTGACCTGTTGGGGGACCCACATGAAGATCAAGCTGTACATTTGCTACAAATGTGAAGGGAGTCTAGTTCCAGCTAATGCCTGCTTGCTGGTTGGTGACCAAGACTCTGTGAGCCCCCATGATTTCAGGTTAGTTGATTCTGTAGGTCTTCTGTAGTGCCAACCCCTCAGCTTGCTCACTTTTATTCTCCACTCCTCAGCAAGATTTCCTAAGCTTCATCTGATGTTTAGCTATGGGTCTCTGCATGTGTCTCCATTTATTGCTGGATGAAGTCTCCCAGGAGACAAGTATGCTAGGTTTCTGTCTGCAAGCATAGCAGAGTATCATTAATAGTGTCAGGGGTTGGCTCTCTTACATGGGTCCATCCCCCTGTTTCTTAAAAATATCACCCTGATTATTTCATTGTCTATAGTAATCCACATTACCTAGTTAATATGCTCCGCTGTAGCTCAGCTTATAGAATGAAGTCACCTTGTCTGAATTGTCTGCATCCCAGAGTCACAAGAGAGTTTCTGACACAAAGCAAACACCCAATGAGAAGTTTACCTAATGCAAAAGTATAAGTGCATGGGAGGAGACCAGTTCTGTCATCCCGTAAATTATAGAGTTGTTTGAATTCACAGTTCTTCATGGGTGATTCAGAAATCAGTGTCCATGCAAGTCTTTATTTCTTTGTTTGTTTGTTTGCTTTTCTTGAAAAATACAATATATTCTAACCACAGTCTCTCTTCCCTCCATTCCTACTAGCTCAAGCCACCACTCTCCCTCTCTGTTTCCTTTTCAGAAAAGAGCAGGCCTCCAAGGGATGAAGGCAAAACAAAGCAAAATAAGAAAGTAAGACAAGGAGAAAGCTTTCACATTGAGATGGGATATTAGGAGCTGTCAAATAAGCCAGAAACACAATTGTTCCCACTATTAGGACTCTCATCAAAATACCTAGCTTACAGCCATAGTATATATGCAGAGGGCCTGGTACATATCCATACAGGCCCTGTGCTTGCTGCTTCATCTATGTGAGCCCATGTGAGCCCTGCTTAGTTGATTTACTGTGATATATTCTCCTGTCTGACTCCCAAAGTCTTTCCCCTTCTTCTTCTGTGGGGCTCCCAGATCTCCAGGGGGAGGGACCCAATGGAAACATCTCTGTCTGTCTGTCTGTCTGTCTGTCTCCTTCCCTCCCTGTCTTTCTCTCTCCCTCCTTCCCTCTCTCTCTTTCCCTCCCTCTCCTTCCCTCTTCCTCTCTCTCTCTCCCTCCCTCCCTCTCTCTCTGATTAAAGTCTGTAGGTCTTTACATCACCTCGCATATGCTACTAGAGGAAGCTACTCTGATGATGTCTGGACAAGTCAGTGACCTATGAGTATAACAATATTTTTAGGAATCACTTCACAGATTCTTTTTAAAGACCAGCCATGTTTGGTTCTACCCTAGGTCTCTGGGCTAGAGTCTCAGGTTTCTGTCCATTCAGGCATCCAGGCAGTGTAGAGTATAGGCTCCCTCTCCTGGCTTGGGTCTCAAATTAAACTAAACATTGACTGGCCACTCTTATAATTTCTGAATCACCATTTCCCCAGCATATCCTACAGACAAAAATAATTGTATGTGGAGGGTTTCGTGGCTAGATTGGTGTCCAGATTCTCTCTTCCTATAACCTGCAGAGTACCTTATCATGCTAAAGAGACTAAAAATAGGAGTGAGGGCACCAAGCCAACACCAGTTTAACCTCTCTACATTCCACTTATGGAAGTTGTTCAGGACAATGGGGCACCACTGTTAGTGTTCAGAGAGCAACCGCTCTCCTAGCATCAGTTTGGGTTGTTTAGGGATCCCCACAGGACCTCCTTAGCCAAAAACTCAAATGAAGGTAATCCATTCCAACCATTAAGTCTTGACTGGCTACAAAATGTGGCCAGCTTAGGTTCCTAAGACTCTGTGCCCTTCATTCTTAAATCAACCATAGGCCTAAAATCAGCAATAGGCCTGTCATACATGTATACTAACACCAAGTCTTGGGTCTCTGTGGAAAAACATTGAAACAGATGGCTATAAGCTATTGTAAACAGGCAGCTTTTGTGGATTTACCAGCCTGAGTAGTCATAGACCTTGTAAATAGGTAGCCTTGGCAGACAATACCAACTTAGATAAGGACAAGTGAGTCATAGGCAGAGTCATAGTGACCTGTACACTGAACCTTCACCCAGCCGATACCCGGTTCTGAAAGTATCTGTATTCTCCTTGAACACGCACACTCCAGTGTTGTCCCCTTCCCCACGTCCTGTCTTTCTGTGTTTATAACTCCTGTGTGAATGAATTACGATTTGAGAAAAAATAAATAAATTATTAAAAAAATAAAAATAAATAAATAGGGGAAAAAATCCTGCATAACATCCCTCTGATAGATTCCAAGAAATTTTGAATGCACTAGGTTTCCAAACCACCCCCCCCAAATACTTCTAAATTCCAGTTTTTGTTCAAACTCTCTCCCTCCACCCTCACCTGAGGCTTTACACTTCCATACTCTCCCCACCCAGGTCTGCCCACACAATCTATTCAGTTTCCCATAAATCCATGGGAGAGCAATGCTTCTCTCCTATAGCCCTCCTCTTTATTCAATCCCTCTGAGTGTATACACTGTAACTTGATTATCATTTACTTAACAGATAATATTCACTTATAAGTGAATACATCACATATTTACCTTTAAATTTCTGGGGTGCCTCCTTCAGGATGATATTTTTCTAGTTCTATCCATTTGACTGCATATATCATGATGTCATTAATTTTAACCACTGAGTAATACTCCATTGTGTAAATGTACCACATTTTCTTTATCTGTTCTTCAGATGAGGGATATCTGTTGACAATGTGTATTTATGCCTTCGGGGCTTCTAGAAATATTGATGCAGAATGTCTGTTTCTGTGACCCTGGCTTGTGGAAACTCCATGTTTCCCTACATTCACATCCCTTCTATGTGGTTCAGGAGCCTTTTGCTTGTATATAGACTTCTATTTGTGACTTCTCCACTAGACTAAATACGTAATAGCAAAAGAGTAAAGGCTATTTGTTTGTTTTTGAAACATTCAACAGGCATGTGTTCGTGTGCATGTGTCTGTCTGTCTGTCCTGGAGTTTTCTGTTTTTGCTTGCTTTCAGTTTAAACTGATTGCCTGTGTACTTGTTCTGCTTTGTTTCCATTATCCAGTAGAGGGCAGTAGAGGAAAACTGTTTCAGAAACAGCCAGTCATTGCTTAGAAAATTTGCTCAAAATTTTGTGATTAGTGTTACATATCTCCCTTAAAAACAACTTGGACACAAATGTCAAATCTAAGGATAAAAACTATAAAGGTGCTATTTGTTGTCTGTCCCTTACCCAAAGATTAACTAACAACAGTTTAACCAAAGTATTCCTTGTTGGCTGAGTGGCCTGTCTTCTGCTTCTGTCCATGAAATGATTCTTTCTATTAAAAGCATTTGCCAGTATTTCCTTACATCTGCTCCCCTTCACTCATTTCTCTCTGAAATTCTCTAAAAACCATTTATTTATTGCTGTCCAGAGTTATCTTTTTGCAGGCTGTAAAATGATACTTTATAAGTTTAGATGTTGGCATTCTACCATGAGGCTTGTTAGGAGTGGAACCAATCTCCATATATCTCACATACTGGATAAAATTATCAGTGAGCCAAGTCCATGCTTAAATATTTTCCTTATTCCTTCTAGAGATTTCATGACCGAGTATTCATACTTTAAAAAGAATTCTCATTATACAGCTAGCAGTAAGAATTGGCCTATTGTACAATCACCCTCCTGCTTTTTTTCCCAAGCTGGTCTGCCTGTCTCTGCCCATCCGACCTCTCAATCAATTCCTGCTAATGCAACCCTGGTTTTCTTCTAAACACCAAAGATTATGCACGGACTGAAAACAGTAGGGTGACTCAGTTTCTTTAAACCAATTGAAGATTAGTGGCTACATTTATTCTAAAGATATCAATGTACAAAGATTTTGATAGGCTTGAGAATGTGCTATATGCCTTCAGTGCACCTTTTTCTCTATCCTTCCTAGCCATAATCTCCCTCTCCCCTCCCTCTCCCCCTCCTCCTCCCCCTTTCCCTCTCCCCCTCCCTCTCCCTTCCCCCCTCTCTTTTTCTTTCTCTCTTTCTCTTTGTCATAGCTAATCTCAGTGGTCTACTAGGATACATCTGGACTAAAGTAAAACCCAAGTAGTTGGGCATACCTGCAAAGACTTTTCTTGATTGGATAATTTGACATGAGAAGACCCCTCCAGTATGTGAACTACCCATTCTGGTCTAGTCCACAGAAAAGAACATGGAAGAAGGAGGAAGCACTGCTTTTGTCTATTTGCCCACATTCTCACTGCTGAGGAATTCCTTCACCAATATTAGAACCTACTTTCTCAGGATTCAACATAGACTGAAGACTAGCTGTGTCATCCAGCCTTACAGACTGAAAAAAGGGCAAAATTTTTGTGTTTTTTTTTGTGGCGAGACAACCATTGTTCGTCTAGCCAGATCACAGCCTGTATATCACTTTAATATCATATACATACATACATACATACATTCATATGTGTGTGTGTGTGTGTGTGTGAGAGAGAGAGAGAGAAAGAGAGAGAGAGAGAAAGAGAGAGAGAGAGAGAGAGAGAGAGAGAGAGAGAGAGAGTTTATGAGGAATATATATTTTTTCTAGAAAGCTATAACTAGTACATTTTTACTCTGACATTTGTTCCTTCAGTCTCTTTTTGGGTTTGGATTCTCAATAAGAGCATTTCAGTGTGAACTACATACAGGTCAGTTATATGCAACTATTTGATACCTGGCATTTTATGGCAGAACCGTTAATGATGTGTGCAATTAATGTAAATTGATATTTTATTCTTCAATCTCAAGGCTCTATGATGAGTACTGTATTTTGTTCTGTAAGATAACAAGTAGATATGCCCATCCCACTTCCTGAGTATTGCCCCTAACCTGTACCTGTGTGTAAGTTGTTCTAGAAAGGTCTGCCTTCTGTAGCACCTTTCTCCAGAGCCCTGTAGTCATTTGCTTACTAAAGCATGGCCAGGTAAAAATAATTTGTCACAATTTGATCTGGGAATTTTATATCTTAGGGCTCTTTCTGGAAAGACCCCATACATAATGTCTTTGGTATGGGGATCCTCCTGAGAAGGTAGCCTATGAATCAGGATTCTTCTGAGAACCTGGCTCTTTCTGTGGACACACAAGACAGACAAGTAGGTTCAGTGTATTTCTTAAGATCTTAGAACTGAGTGAATCTGGTTACAATGGCCCCTTCTTTCTTCTTACATTCCACCACCAGCTATGTCATGTCCACTTCTACCTGATGTTTCAGTTCAAATGTGCAATACGAGAACACAAAAATTGGCTCATGATGACAGAAATGACAGAAGCATCCTCTCTGACCTCTTTGGTGACTGAGGCAGACCTGGGAATGAGCAGTCTGCAGCTGCTGACAGGTGTTTTTAAAGGCTGGCTGTGAATGTGAACATAGTTCCTAACCCCAGCTTTCTGCTACAGGAAACAATGACAGCATCTCCCCTGTACAGAGCTACCACCTGAAGCCAATTGTGCACAGCAAAGGGTAGCCCATTCCCTTTAATTACAGAGCAACTGGCATTTCATTTCATTCTAAAACAGAATATGGTTCCCTTTTCATTAAATATGAACATCCCATAAAATATGGATTAGCCATGGGGCTTGCTGGTGAACTGTGAGTTGCAATGTTTCCAATTGGGCTTGAATTATTTGTGTTCATTTTATGATCTGGAAAGCAAATGTATGCAGGCCAAAGACTGAGATGTTTGAAATTTTCTATCCTATTAGAGAACTTCTTTATATTCCAATGTTTACAAGGGCTGAGCCAATTCATGGCTGAAATCACTCTACTGTAAATAAAAATCTGTCACCAGGCCACAGGAAACCTTGCACTTTTTTAACAAATGGGTCACTCACTCTGGCATGAACATTCTGTAGAGTGTAGCATGGTGGCTTGCTGAAGTGTTACTGGTTTATCTATTGTAACTCTCTTATCCAGACAGGCTGGAATTTTTCCAAGTACACATGATGTAATTGTGGTTTCTAAGAAGTACTAACCCTTGGAAGGTTGAGAATATGTGGTTTCCACGTGAAAAATAAATGGTAATCGATAGATTCATGAAGTGTGATTAAAGAGCTAGCATCATGGGTAAATAAAATGAGACTCAATGTAATTTTTATTTTTATGATATCATAAAGAAAAATTTGTTCTTTGTTAGGTTTGTGGTTTTATTGGGTATGTCTAGTTTGTAAAAATGTAAAGCATAATGGAAAGAGCCCCTTCATCCCCTTAACAAAGTAAAACTGAAATGTAAAACTAAGCAGAAGAGTTGCACTGCCTCTAGAATCTCATCAACCGCAAATATTCTGAGTTTCCAAATGGGGGCTATTAAAACATACATTTGATTGGATTTATTAAACTAAGTAATTTTTCACTTCTTCAAAGCATATAGAGTATTTATTATACACAGTTTGTACATCCTTTATAGCAGTGGTTCTCAACCTTCTGAATGCAGAAACCCTTCAATTCAGCTCTTCATGTTGTAGTGACCCCCGACCATAAAATTATTTTATTGCTACTTCATAACTATAATTTTGCCACTGTTATGAATTGTAATGCAAACATGTGGTTTACTTGATGTCTTTATCTCTCCACTGGGGGTTCTGCCTGGCTACAGAAGTGGCCACTTCAGGTTATATATTGCACTTCTAGGAGTCTTACCTAATGTCACCCTCATGGACTTTCCTCCCATCCCAGGTCTCTGGCATGTCCTAGAGATGCCACCCACTCCTCTAGTCTACCTCGATTTCTGCCTCGTCCAGCATGGCGGTGAACAGGGTCTGGGGAGATCACCTGAAAGAGAGAATGGGGGAATAGGTGAACACAAAGGACCACAGCTTGTCTATAGTCTGATCAAATTGCTATTTTAATTTTTTCACACAGGGGTTATATACATATAGAGGGCAAGATATGGGGAAGGGGATGACGCAGGAGTGTAGGTGTTCTCAGGGGGAGTATAGATATCTTCCAGAACAGGGTTTTGGCTTGGTGAAGAAACAGGGAATAGATCACTATGACTCTGTCTATGATTCATTTGTTCTTATTCAAGCTGACACTTTCCACCAAGGCTACCTATCTCCAAGGTCTATGACTAATTTTTCTTATCCAGGCTGGTAGTTTTCCACTAAAGCTACTTGTCTACAAGGTCTATAGCTATCTGTTCTAGGGTTAGTGTTTTCCCACAGAGACCAAGACTTTGTGTTAGCAGGTATGGATGTCTGACTTAGGCCTATGGCTGATTTAGGCCTTCAGTATATAAGCAAGGTTGCTCCCGACAGATTTCCGTCAATTCTCTTGGTCCTCAGGCCCTCTTTTCTGTCTTTTCCAATACCTGAATCACCCCATTCCCCTTTCCATTCTCTCTCCCACCAAGTTCCCTACCTTCATCTGCATATTATGAATATTTATTTTCCCTTCTAAGTGAGATTCAAGCATCCTCAGTTGGACTTTTCTTCTTGTTTAGGTTCTTTAGGTCTGTGGATTTTAGTGTGGGTATGCTGAACTTAATGGCTAGTATCTTCTTATAAGTAAGTACATACCATGCATGTCATTTGTTACCTCACTCATGATGATATTTTCTAGTTTCATTTCATTTCATTTGCCTGCAAAACTCATAATGTCCTGTTTTCTTTCAGTAGCTGAGTAGTATTTCACTGTGTGAATGAATCTCATTTTCCGTATCCATTTTTTTGGTCCAGAGGCATCTAGTTTGTTTCCAGTTTCTGGCTATTACAAATAAAGTTGCTGTGAACATAGCAGAGTATGTTTTCTCTAGATATGGTGTAACATCCTTTGAGTATATGCCCAGTATATGCCTTTGAGTATATGCCCAGGAGTGGTATAGTAGTATAGGGTCTTCAGGTAGAACTAGTCCCAATTTTCTGCAAAACCACCAGACTGATTTCGAGAGTGGTATTAGTTTGCACTTCCACCAGCAATGGAGGAGTGTTTCCCTTGCTCTACAACCTCACCAGCATGTGCTGTTGCTTGAGATTTTGACCTTAGACTTTGTGATGGGTATAAGATGAAATCTCAGGGTCATTCATATTTGCATTTCCCTGATGAATAAGGGCGCTGGACACTTTGTTAAGTACTTCTCAGCCATTTGAGATTCCTCTGTTGAAAATTCTTATTTAGTTCTATATTTTATCATTTAATTTGATTATTTGATTTGTTGATTTGTAACATCTTGACTTCTTTATTTGTTTTGGATATAGCTCTTTGTTAGATGTAGGGTTGGTTACTATCTTTTCCCTATCTGTATGCTGCCATTTTTTCCTATTGACAGTGTCCTTTGCCTTATAGATGCTTTTCAGTTTCACACGGCCCCATTTAATAATTGTTGATCTTAGAGCCTGATCCACTGGTGTTATCTTTAGGAAATTGTCTTCTTTATCATTGTATTCAAGACTATTTCCCACTTTTTCTTCTGATTTAGTGTATCAGGTTTTATGATGAAGCCTTTGACCCACTTGGATTTGAGTTCTGTGCATGGGAATAAATAAGGACTTATTTGCCCTCTTCTATGTGAAGACTGCCAGTTAGACCAACATCATTTGTTGAAGATGCTCTCCTTTTTCCAATGTATGGCTTTGGCTTCTTTGTCAAAAATCAAGTGTCTAAAGGTGTATGCGTTTATTTTTGGGTCTTCCATATGATTCCATTGATCAACCTGTCTATTTACTTAACAATACTATGTAATTTTTATTACTATTGCTCTGTAGTAGAGTTTGAGGTCAGTGAGAGTGATACCTCCAGAAGTTATTTTATTGTTCAGGATTATTTTAGCTACTTTATATTTATTTTTCTGTTTGAAGAATTGTTCTTTCAAGATCTGTAAAGAATTGTGCTTGAAAAAAAAAAGAATTGTGTCTGAATTTTGACGAGGATTGCACTGAATCTGTAGTTTGCTTTTGGTAAGGTGACCATTTTCACTATGTTAACCCTACTGATCCATGAATGTGGGAGATCTTTACATCTTATATTTTCCTCAATTTTTAATTCAGAGACTTAGAGTTCTTGTAAAACAAGTCTTTTCTTTGCTTGGTTAGAGTTACCCCAATATGTTTTATATTATTTGTGGCTATTGTGAAGGGTACTGTCTCCCTAATTTCTTTCTCAGCCTGTTTATTATTTCTGAAAAGGAGGGCTGCTGATTTCTCTGACTTAATTTCGTATGCAGCCAGCTCACTGAAGGTGTTTATCAAGTGTACGTGTATTCTTGTAGAATTTTGGGGGTCACTTATGTGTACTATCATATCATCTTCAAATAACAGTACTTCTTCCCTTCCAATTTGCATTCCCTCAATCTCTTTCAGATTTCTAGCTAGTTTACTCTAGCTAGATCTTTAAATAGTATATTGAAGAGATAGGGACAGAGTGGACAGCCTTGCCATATTCCTGATTTTAATGGAATCATTTTAAGTTTCTTTCCATTTAGTTTAATGTTAGCTATTGGCATGTTTTATTTCTTTTAGGTATGTGTTTTGCATCCCTGATTTCTCCAAGACTTTTAACACGAAGGAGTGTCCGATTTTATCAAAAGCTTTTTCAGAGTCTAATGAGATGATGATCTAATTTTTTTTTCAGTTTGTTTCTATGGTCAATTACATTGATGGATTTTCTTATTTTGAACCACCCCTGCATCTTTGGGATAAAGCCTACTTGACCATTGTGGATGATGTTTTTGATGTGTTCTTAAATTCATTTTGTGAGAATTTTGTCAAGTATTTTTGCTTCAATATTCACAAAGGAAATGGGTGTGAAATTTTCTTTCATTTTTGAGTCTTTGTGTTGTTTAGGTTTCAGGTGACTGTGGCATCGTATAATAAGTTTGGCAATGTTCCCTCTGTTTCTATTTTGTAGAATAGTTTGAGGAATACTGGTATTTTCTCTTCCATAAAAATCTGGTAGAATTCTCTCCTACAAACATTTATTGGAGATTTTCAGTGACTGCTTGTATTTACTTTTGAGTTATAGGACTATTTAAATAGCATGCTTGATCTTGATTTAACCTTAATAAGTGTGTATATTTAGAAAGTCATCCATTTGATTTAACTTTTCCAACTTTGTGGAGTATAAGCTTTTGAAGTAAAACCTAATAATTTTTTGTTTTTAAATTTCATCCATGTCTGTTGTCACGTTTCTCTTCTCATTTCTTATTTTGCTAATTTGAATAATGTCTCTCTGCCTTTTAGTTAGTATGGCATTTTCTTTATTGCTTTTATTTCCATTTTTAGGTCTTGAACAGTTTTATTCATTTCCTTAACCTGTTTAATTGGTTTTCCTCTATTTCTTTATATTTATTTGTTTCCCATTTAAAGGCCCCACGTATTTGATTCTATGTTCTTGTAGTTCTTTAAAGAATTTATTTATTTTCTCTTTTAAGGTTTTTTATCATCATCATCATCATCATCATCATCATTAGAAATAATTTAAGGTCATTCTCTTGCTCTTCAGGTGTTTTACAATAGCCATAGTGTGCTGTAGAAGGAGAACTGGGGTTTCTATGGTGCCATATTGTCGTGGCTTTTGTTGATTCTGTTCTTGGGCTGGCCTTTAGCCATCTGGTTGTCTCTGCCCTTGGCTGTCTTGGTAGTTCCTGGTGGGAGCAGGCCTCTTGTACTGTATGTAGAGCTGGTGGTACCTAGTGATAAGGGCCTCTGGTTGTCTAGGTTGGCAGCAGATCTCTAAGGAAGCAGGTAGAACTGATTCTCCTGAGTGGCAGTAGGCCTGTAGGGAGCCAGGCAGAGCATGACTCTGGGTGTGGAGTACAGATCTTGGATTGCTGATAGAGCTGTGGACTGGAAGATGGGGATGGGACATATTTCATGTCTGCTGTGCTTGTGGGAGCCCAACATGTAGGGGGTTGGTGTATGGGTATCTCAACTGGTAGTCCTGGGTTGTGACAGGACTCCGGTGAGGCAGAGAGAGCAGTGGCCAGGAAGTAGAGAACAGATTCAGGATTGGATGTATAGGTATGGATTGAAATATAGAACATAGAGGAGATGGGCATAATTAATACTTACATCCTTTTTTTTAAAATTGAAAAGAGAGTTATAAAACAAAAAGTCACTAGTTTCTTTTACACAATAGAAGTAACTCAGAGATTAAATTTCTTTCTCAAAGTCACATAGGGTAGAAAGTGGCTGAGTGGGACACAAATCACTGATGTTGTCTCTTGTGTCACATGTGGTATTAGACACTAAATGTCACTGTCACTCAGCTTTCTCATCAGCTGTGTATGCAAAAGTCAAGCATTGAGAACCAGGCACAAACATATAGGCTGTCCTGAAAGTCTCAGTGTCTTATTCCCTCTCTATATAGATAAGTTTATCTAAGAGACATTTGGGTAAAATATAAATTCAGTCTATGAAATATTGACCTAAAATATAAAATATTAATATAAAATATTTCCATTGTAAGTTTAGTCAGTTGGTTCCATGTTCATCCTGCATGCAGAATTGCACCTGCTAGTCTACTGTGATAGGAAGTAATTTACCAGGAGGCATACCTTTTATTATACTAGCCTTTTGTATAAGCTGTATAGATACATGAAGTCAATGTTAAAAAAATACATAAAGGTCCAAAAGGTCCAGGCTGATAATGCATACCTGTACTCAGGAATCAGAGGCAGCCAGATCTCAAATTCCCCAATTATGTATCAAAACTGTTTCAAAAACAAAAGAAAAATTAAAAAATTATTAAAATTGAGCTAATCAATACTAAAAGCTCAACTGTTTAATATTTCCTTTAATTTGAGCACATTTAAATTTTGTTTCAAGTAAACATTCGAAAGTAACCGGACTCAATCATGGATGCTATATGCCTTTTACCATGCTTCTTATTGAAATTTACATGTTGATGACATTGTAGTTGATAAAGGTCATAAAGATATATTTTCTTCTTTGTTAAATGTCTGCAACTTTAAACTGTTAATATTTTTTTTATTGGATGCTTTATTTACATTTCCTATGTTGTCCCCTTAGCCCATCCCCCACCCACCCTGGAACCTCCAATCCCCTCACCCCTCCTCCTTCTTCTCTGTGGATGTAACCTCTATCTATTCCCCCCCCACTCCCCCCTACCCACCCTCAAAATTCCCACCCCCTGGGGCATCCAGCCTTCATGAGGTCAAGGTTCTCTTCTTCCACCTATGCCCAGCAGGGCCCTCCACTCTTACAAATTCAGTTGAAGCCCTGGATCGCCCCCCTAGGTGCTCCCAGGCTAGTGGTTTAGACCCTGGGAGCTGTGGTTGGTTTGTATTATTGTTCTCCTCATGGTGCTGCAAATCCTTTCAGCTCCTTCAGTCTTCACTCTAACTCCTCCATTGAGAACCCCATGATCAGTTCAATGGCTAGTTGTGAGCATCTGCCTCTGAATATGTCAGACTCTTGTAAACCTCTGAGGAGACATCCATATTAGGCTCTTATCAGCATGCACTTCCTGACTTCCACATCAGCATCTACCTTTGGTGACTGCACATGGGATAGATACTCAGGTAGAATGGTCTTCAGACAGCCCCTCCTTCAGTTTCTGTCCCTCACTTTGTCTCCATATATGCTCCCTTGAGTATTTTGTTGCTCCTTCTAAGGAGGACTGAATCACCCCCACTTGGTCTTCTTATGAGCTTCATGTGGCCTGTGAGTTGCATCTTGGGCATTTCAAGGTTCTGGGCTAATATCCAATAATCAGTGAGTGAATACCATGTGTGTTCTTTTGTGATTGGCTTACCTCACTCAGGATGATAATTTCTAGTTCCATCCATTTACCTAGGAACCTCTCGAATTCATTGTTTTTAATAGCTGAGTAATACTCCATTGTGTAAATATACCACATTTTTTCAATCCATTCCTCAGTTGAAGGACATCTGGGTTCTTTCCAGCTCCTGGCTATTATAAATAAGGCTGCTATGAACATAGTTGAGCATATGTCCTTGTTATATGTTCGAGCATCTTCTGGGTATATGCCTAGGAGTGGTATAGCTGTATCCTCAGGTAATGCTATGTCCAATTTTCTGAGGAACCGCCAGACTGATTTCCAAAGTGGTTGCACCATCTTGCAGTCCCACCAACAATGGAGGAGTGTTCCTCTTTCTCCACACCCTCGCCAGCATCTACTATCACCTGAGTTTTTAATCTTAGCCATTCTGACTGGTGTGAGATGGAATCTCAGGGTTGTTTTGATTTGCATTTCCCTGACGACTAAGGATGCTGAACATTTCTTTAGATGCTTCTCGGCCATTCGAGTTTCTTCCGTTGAAAATTCTTTGTTAAGCTCTATACCCCATTTTTTAATAGGGTAATTTGGTTGTCTGGAGTCTAATTTCTTGAGTTCTTTGTATATATTGGATATTAGCCCTTTATCAGATGAAGGATTGGTAAAGATCTTTTCCCAATTTGTTGGTTGTCGTTTTGTCCTATTGGTAGTGTCCTTTGCCTTACAGAAACTGCAATTTTAAGAAGTCCCATTTGTCAATTCTTGATCTTAGAGCATATGCCATTGGAGTTCTGTTCAGGAACTTTTCCCCTGTGCCCAAGTATTCGAGGCTCTTCCCCGCCTTCTCTTCTATTAGTTTCAGTGTATCTGGTTTTATGTGGAGGTCCTTTATCCACTTAGACTTGAGCTTTGTACAAGGAGATAAGAATGGATCAATTTTCATTCTTCTACATGTTGTCCTCCAGTTGAACCAGCACCATTTGTTAAAAATGCTGTCCTTTTTCCACTGGGCAGTTTTAGCTCCTTTGTCAAAGATCAAGTGACCATAGGAGTGTGGGTTCATTTCTGGGTCTTCAGTTCTATTCCATTGATCTTCCTGCCTGTCTCTGTACCAATACCAGGTAGTTTTTATCACTATTGCTCTGTAGTACAGCTTGAGGTCAGGGATGGTAATTCCTCCAGAAGTTCTTTTATTGTTGAGAATAGTTTTCGCTATCCTGGGTTTTTTGTTATTCCATATGAATTTGAGAATTTCCTTTTCTAACTCTGTGAAGAATTGAGTTGGGATTTTAATGGGGATTGCATTGAATCTGTAGATTGCTTTTGGCAAGATGGCCATTTTTATTATATTAATCCTGCCAATCCATGAGCATGGGAGATCTTTCCATCTTCTGAGATCTTCTTCGATTTCTTTCTTCAGAGACTTGAAGTTCTTGTCATACAGGTCTTTCACTTGCTTGGTTAGATTCACACCAAGGTATTTTATATTATTTGCAACTATTGTGAAGGGTGTCATTTCCCTAATTTCTTTTTCAGTCTGTTTAGATGATTGTTAACACTGGCTATTCTTCTAGACGACCTGGGGACACTGCACACATGCGGTATACAGACAACCAGGTAATTCATATATATAAAATAACTTATAAAACTATCTATTGTTTTTGGGTGTGGCAATTTTCTCCATTATAAATGTAAAGTCTCTCTCCTTTCTCTCTCTCTCTCTCTTTTTTTTTTTGCTATGATTACAAAAACAATGCCCTTTCCTCAATTCTTTTGTTAACTTTAGTTGCCCATTGGTGTGTGTGCCTAATAGTGTCCCAGGACCAACGAGGATAGCAAAATCTAATGTTCAAGTTCATTGTATAATGTTTCTCCAGAACCTAAGCAAAATTTCCATATATTCTAAATATTCTCTAAATTACTTGTAACTATAAATAAATATTATAGAAAGTTGTTAGTCTGTATTGTTTGTGAAATAGTGACAAAGTCATTCTAACCTACTCAATTTGATACAGACACATTTCTCCAAATGTCTTCAATCTGCCATTGGCTGATCTGTTTGTGTGGAACCTACAAAATGATGACTGTACTCTAATTTTTAACATTTTCAAACCTTTGGAAGAAATATCAGTTTTCCTGTTCATTTTTCTCATCACTTAACTCTAAAATAAGTTGACATGCCCATGAACATACAAGAAGCCTACAGAACTCCAAATAGACTAGACCAGAAGAGAAATTCCTCCCATCACATAGTAATCAAAACACCAAATGCACAAAACAAAGAATATTAAAAAGCAATAATGGAAAAAGGTCAAATAACATGTAAAGGCAGACCTATAGTCAACTTGCTGCTGTTTTAGAGTTTTAATAACTTGGCTAATGACTTTTAATCCATTGTGAAGTTTAGTTTGTTCATTCTAAATTTCAATCAAATTTTAGTCTGTCTTTTTACTGGGGAATTGAATCCATTGATATTAAGAGATATAAAGAAACGCGGTTGTTAGTTCCTGTTATTTTTGTTGTTAGAGGTGGAATTATGTTTATGTGGCTATCTTCTTTTTGGGTTTTTAAAGACTATTTTCTTGCTTTTTCTAGGGTGTAATTGCTCTTCTTGTGTTGGAGTTTTCCATTTATTATCCTTAGTAAGACTGGATTTGTGGAAAGATATTGTGTAAATTTGTTTTTGCCATGGAATATATTGATTTCTCCATCTATGGTAATTGAGAGTTTTGCTGGGTATAGCAGCCTGGGCTAGCATTTGTGTTCTCTTTGGGTCTGTATGACATCTGTATGGATCTTCTGGATTTTATCATCTCTGGTGAGATGTCTTGTGTAATTCTATAGGTCTGCCTTTATATGTTACTTGACCTTTTTCCCTTACTGCTTTTTAATATTCTTTCTTTGTTTTGTGCATTTGGTGTTTTGATATTATGTGACAGGAGGAATTTCTTTTCTGGTCTAGTCTATTTGGAGTTCTGTAGGCATCTTTTATGTTCATAGGCATGTCTCTCTTTAGGTTAGGGAAGTTTTCTTCTATAATTTTTTGAAGTTATTTACTGGCCTTTTAAGTTGGGAATCTTTGCTCTCTTCTATGCCTATTATCCTTAGTTTTGGTCTTTGCATTGTGCCCTGGATTTTCTGGATGTTTTGGTTTAGAAGCTTTTTAAATTTTCCATTTTCTTTGACTGTTGTGTCAATGTTTTCTATGGTATCTTCTGCACCTGAGATTCTCTCTTCTATCTCTTTTATTCTGTTGGTGATGCTTGCATACATAACTCCCGATCTCTTTCCTAGATTTTCTATCTCCAGAGTTGTCTCTCTTTGTGATTTCTTTATTGTTTCTGCTTCCATTTTTATATTCTTGATGGTTTTGTTCAATTCCTTCTCCTGTTTGGTTATGTTTTCCTGCAATTTTTAAAGGGACTTTTGTGTTTTCTCTTTAAGGGCTTCTACCTGTTTACATGTGTTCTCCTGTATTTCTTTAAGGGAGTTATTTATGCCTTCCAGGACTTTCTATGGTGGGAGAACTGGGTTCTGATGATGCGTGCCAAGGAGCTTTGGTTACTGTTGGTAAAGTTGTTGTGTTTTTGTCTTGCCATCCGGTTATCTCTAGTGTTAGTTGGTCTCCCTGTCTCTCACTGGAGCCTGTTCCTCTTGTGGGCCTGTCAGCCTGTGATAGTAGGTGTTTAAGCACTCCTGGGGAGACCAGCTCCCTCCTAGGATAGGTTTGGGTGTGGAGAGCTGTGGAATAGCCTTAGTTCCAGGCTGTAGAAGGAGAAGAGAAGGATTCTGTATTCAGCTGCTCCATCGTTCCTGTGTCCTGTGAGCTCCTGGCCAGTCCCACTTTGGACAGTTATTGGAGAGAAAGTGTTGATCTCATCTGTGAGCTTATGAGTGAGAACACTCCTGGGAGACCAGCTGTCTTCTGGCCAGATTTGTGTGCGGAGGGCTGTGGAACAGCCTTAGTTCTCAGATGCAGATGGAGATTGGAAGTTTAATCAAATTTTAATAATGGCATCTATGTATTCCTATATGTAGACAGTATAGGAAGTGTATACAACAATATAATATACTATGTTTGAACTATCTATTGTTTTCATGTGATTCTATAATATCTAGATTCTCACCTCAGCAACTAATAGACTGGTTCTTCTTTATTTTCAGCTCCTCCTAGACACTACCATTTCATCTCTGTCCTCTTCCTGTTCTATGCAGCTATTACTTCTCATCCATGTCTTTTTGTTTTTCTTTCCTTATCTGCCTCTTATTTGTTTTTCTCTATATAAATGTTTTTCTCTATATAATTGTTTTTCTCGATATATGTTGTTTTTCTTTCTATATATTGACTGCTTGCATAGACTTATGTTTCAGTTTCTCAGCTCTCGGCCTCTTCCTGGAATGCTAGTTTTACATCAACATCCAGTACAGACTTTGATTGCAGCCTCATACATATCTGATGTTCCTGGCCTCCAACCTTAGTGGACTATGCCTCCCAGGAAGTAGCTCCAATACATTTAGTACTTCATTTATCTCATCTTATTCCTATTAGCAACTTAAAGCCCACAACAGGAGCCTTCCTAAATTTAACCTCCACAAATCATGCAGTGTATTCACACAGACTTCTCAGGCTAATCTCACCTTGAATGACCATGGAGCTAATGATTGATTTTCTCCACTAGATGTGTATTCCATACCATCAATAATCTCGCATGCTTTCAAAAGTCTCTTTGAGTAAAGGTTGATTGCTAATACCGTTTTCCATTGATGAGGGTTTTAGAAGGAAAGAATATTCTCTCTCTCTCTCTCTCTCTCTCTCTCTCTCTCTCTGTCTTTGTTCTCTGTCTCTTTGTTCCCCCCCACCCCGTGTGTGTTTTCTACTTTAATTTTTTTCACATAGAGTCTCTTGCTAAATATGGTATTCACTTAACCTTGCTACAAAGTGAAATTCACAGATCCATCCTCCTGCTTCTACTTTCAATGTTAGGTTTACTAAGTGAGCCACACATCTGGCTTTTATACGAACACTGAGGATCCAAACTCTATGCTTGAACAGCAAAATGTAGCAACTAAGTCATCTCATCTCATCAGCCTTGCAAAGGGGTTTCTGTGACAAGTTATAGGGCATACATTGGTCTGTCTGTTCTCTTTTCTCTTTCATTAGCTTGCTTACTTTCTGGGTGCCTTGTCTGTACCCTCATCCTGCTTGTTTCTCCCACATGGTCAAGGATATTATAGGATCTGCTAAATCAACATGACAAATAAGAACCATGTCAGCCTGTATACTTGGTGGCATCTTCATATTAAACTTAGAAAGAGACATGGAATATAACTTAGAATGACAGCAAAGTAGATATATGAAACAAAATAAAATTAAATTACAATGAATTGAGTTTAAATGTAAGAAAAAAATCTTCAAGTGTCAAAATATGAGTGTGGAATGTCTATCAGTCAAAAATGATAACAAAATTTAATCTGTGGTTTGAGACAAGAGCTTTACATCAGATTCATCGAGAGGTGTCAGGGATGCACTCTGGGCACTCAGAATGAACTATAACCAATACATCTAAATAAGGGGATCTGATTTAGATGTTCTTGCCCATGGATAAGGAGGTTAAACATAACTTCTTACCATGCCAAGAAAAAACAGTTACGAGAAACATAGACATAGATACTCAAATTTGTATTCCATATGACCATGTAAACCAATACTTATTTTTCTTCATAGTGAGGAAGTCATGAGTTGCCAAATTAACCCTAACAATTTTATTATCAAAATGAGTGTTACACATGGTGCCCAGAAAAAAAGCATAGATAGTGAGAAATTCTGTTTTTAATTCTATATGGGTGTTTTCTTTGAAAGAAAAGAATGTCAGTATTTTAAACAGGCTTGGAGAAAATAAACAAACCCCCAAAAATACGAAATCAAAAAGAAAACTTGAAAGACAAAACAAACTAAAAACAGAAAGTCATTCTTTCTGGGAAGAAAAATAACCAAATACTTATCTAAAGCTCAACTTTACAATCTGACCACTGTAGGAAGAACATAGATGTCTTCCCCTCCCCACCCCTCCACACCTTAATCTCAATTTGCATCCAGCAAAACTCAGAGACTCCAGGACTTTTAAGTAAGTCTGATCTTCCCACTGAAATCAAAACAGCAGTGTATAGAACTAACAAAAGGAATTTGAAAAAGCCATATGGATATCTAGTATTTTAAAAGGTACACACACACACACACACACACACACACACACAGAGAGAGAGAGAGAGAGAGAGAGAGAGAGAGAGAGAGAGAGAGAGAGATGAACAAGCATAGCACTAGTAGAGTGCTAAGATAAGTAAAAAATTTCACAGGGATCCTACCCATGGACAAAGAACTACCGGCAAATGATGTAAGAAAGAAGCATGAGCCCCTTTAGTTGGCTATATAACATCAAGGTGTCAACCCTGAAACTATATACAGCAATCACCACCAAATGGACTCAGGCAATTGTATTTGTAAATTTATGTACATATATGTGTAATAATAACAATGTGGAGAAATTTTATAATAAAAAAAGAGTATAAAATTAGTAGAATGCATCCCCTAGGCTTTCTATACCTTATTCTTGTGAGTTTTTAATTATATCTCCAATAGAGTCTACACCTCATACTGCCAGCCAACTGTATGACTTCTGATTGCAGAATCTTCGATGTGATTAATAGACGCATAGGGAAGGAAGAATTATCATGTGAGACTACTGGACAAGTGATTTTGAACCAATTATACCTCATTTGGAAGAAGCAATAGATTCTCCTGGAATCAAAGTGGGTAGAGGGTTCTGGAGATGTAGGTCAGTGGTAAAGCACAAAATTCTGAGTTTGATTTATAGCTCTCAAGAAAAATGACCTGATGGCCTGGTGGTGGTGGTGCACGCCTTTAATCCCAGCACTCGGGAGGCAGAGGCAGGCGGATTTCTGAGTTTGAGGCCAGCCTGGTCTACAGATTGAGTTCCAGGACAGCCAGGACTACACAAAGAAACTCTGTCTTGAAAAACAAAACAAAACAAAACAAAACAAAACAAAACAACAAAAAAAAAGAAAAAAAAGAAAAAGAAAAAGAAAAAAAAAGAAAAATGACCTGAAAATCTATATGTAATGATGTATTTTAGGAGTGGAAACTAATGTTGGGAGGGTTAGTGTATGAAGACTGGACTACTGTAACAGTTTATTTTATGCATCAATTTGACTGAAGAGAGGACACCCAGATAATAGTAGGTATTACGTATGCATATATATGTTAGGGAATTTCTAGAATAGAATGGTATTTTCAAATTTATATTTAAAACAATGAGTTTTATGGTAGTTTATGTTAGAATTGTCTCCATAGGCTCATATATTTGAATGCTTAATCACTAGGGAGTAGCACTACTTGAAAGGATTAGAAAGATTAGGAGAGACAGCCTTGTTGGAGGAAGTGTGTCACTCAAGTGCTTTTTGAGATTTCAAAAGTCCATAAAAAGCCCAGAGTTTCTCTATTCCTACTGCCTATGGAAGAGGATTTATAACACTCAGCTGCTTCTTTAGCACCACATCTACTTCCATGCCACCATGCTCCCTACAATGATGATAATGGATGAACCTCTGAGGCTGTAAATACCCCCACCCCGTTTTTTGCCTTGGTTATGTTGCATCTTCACAGCAACAGAATAGTAAGACTAATTGTCCATGTTTGTGGCATATAATGTCATGGTTTGATACATTGAGTCGGCACATCTTAAATGTTTTCAACTCACAATTCTTTTACACACAATGTATATTTATGTAACATAAAATAGATAATCAAATAAAAATGAATTGATAATCAATCATGAAGCATTTATTTTAAGATAATCTTGTTGTGTAGATGCAATTTTACCATTCACTATTATTAAAATAAATTTGTACACTATTGAGGAAAAAGTTTATTTTTACATACGGAATTAACTATTGGGTGAATATTTGATACTATAGGAGATAGACTATTTTCAATATTTTCAGAGTCATCCATATTTTCATTTTGTTTGCCAATGCTGAGGACTCCACTATGCAGAAATACCTATTACAAAATGACAGAAGTATTATTAGGGTTATTTCAGAAGGTGTTAAAAATTCTGGCCAAGGTTCTTTTGGCTGGGGCAGACACGGAGCTGGTCTGCTCCATGAAGACACCATATCCTGAACCATCTGAGAGGAACCACTGCACTCAGAGCAGCAGGATTTCAGGATCCCAAAGGCAGCCTGAGTCCCAGGAATTCTTCCACCCAGGAGCTCAGGATCACAGGATCACAGAGACAGCTAGAGTCTGAGGAGTTCTGACACAAGCAAGATAACTGGAAAGAAAGGCTACAGCCAGAGACAGTGAGTGCAGGTAGCACTAGAGATAACCAGATGGTAAAACATAAGCTCAAGAACATAAGCAACAGAAACCAAAGATACCTGGCATCACCAGAATCCAGTTCTCCCACCATATCAAGTCCTGGACACCCCATCACACTGGAAAAGCAAGATTCAGATTTAAAATCACTTTCATGATGATGATAGAGGATTTTAAGAAGGACATAAATAACTCCCTTAAAGAAACACAGGAGAACACAGGTAAACAGGTGGAAGCCCTTAAAGAAGAAACACAAAACTTCCTAAAAGAATTGCAAGAGAACACAACCAGACAGGTGAAGGAATTAAACAAAATCATCCAGGATCTAAAAATGGAAGTAGAAACAATAAAGAAATATCAAAGGGAGACTACCCTGGAGATAGAAAATCTAGGGAAGAGATCAGAAGTAATAGATACAAGTATCACCAACAGAAAACAAGAGGTAGAAGAGAGAATCTTGAGTGCAGAAGATACCATAGAAAACATTGACACGACAGTCAAAGAAAATGCAAAATGAAAAAATCTAACCCAAAACATCCAGGAATCCGGGACACAATGAGAAGACCAAAACTAAGGATAATAGGCATAGAAGAGAGCAAAGATTCCAAACTTAAAGGGCCAGTAAACATCTTCAACAACATTATAGAGGAAAACTTCCCTAACCTAAAGAAAGAAATGCCCATGAACATACAAGAAGCCTACAGAACACCAAATAGACTAGATCAGAAAAGAAATTCCTCCTGTCACATAATAATCAAAACATCAAATGCACAAACGAAGAAACAATACTAAAAACAGTAAGGGAAAAACGTCAAGTAACATATAAAGGCAGACCTATAGAATTACACCAGACTTCTCACCAGAGACTATAAAAGCCAGAAGTTCCTGGACTGATATCATACAGACCCTAAGAGAACACAAATGCCAGTCCAGACTACTATACCCAGCAAAACTGTCAATCACTATAGTTGGAGAAGCCAAGATATTCCATGACAAACCAAATTTATATAATATCGTTCCACAAATCCAGCCCTACAAAGGATAATAGATGGAAAACTCCAACAGAAGGAAGGAAATTACAATCTAGAAAAAGCAAGAAAGTAATGTTTCAACAAACCCAAAAGAAGATAGCTACACAAACATAATTATACTTCTAATAACAGGAAGCAACAATCATTTTTCCTTAATATTTCTTAACATCAATGGAATCAATTTCCCAATAAAAAGACATAGACTAACAGACTGAATACGTAAACAGGACCCAGAATTTTGCTGCATACAGGAGACATACTGCAGTGGCAAAGGCAGAGTACCTCAGAGTACCTTTTACTACCTCAGAGTAAAAGGATGGAAAACAATTTTCCAAGCAAATGGTCCCAAGAATCAACCTGGAATAGCCATTCTAATATCAAATAAAATCGACTTTCATCCAAAAATTATCAAAAATGATAAGGAAGGACACTTCATACTCATCAAAGGAAAAATCTACCAAGATGAACTCTCAATTCTGAACATCTATGCTCTAAATGCAAGGGCATCCACATTCATAAAAGAAACTTTACTACAGCTCAAAACACACATTTCACCTCACACAGTAATAGTGGGGGATTTCAACACCCTACTCTCAGCAATGAACAGATCATGAAAACAGAAACTAAACAGAGACACAGTGAAATTAACAGAAATTATGAACCAAATGGATTTATCACATAACTACAGATCATTTCATCCTAAAACAATATACCTTTTTCTCAGCACCTCATGGTACCTTCTCCAAAATAGACCATATAATTGGTCACAAAACAGGCCTCAACAGATACAAAAAGATTGAAATAATCCCTTGAATCCTATCAGATCACCACAGACTAGGGCTGGTCTTCAATAATAAAAAAAAACAATGGAAAGCCCACATACACATGGAAACTGAACAACACTCTACTCTGTGATGACTTGGTCAAGGAAGAAATAAGAAAGAAATTAAAGACTTTTTAGAATTTAATGAAAACCAAGGCTCATCATACCAAAACTTGTGGGACACAATGAAAGCAGTGCTAAGAGAAAAACTCATAACTCTAAGTGCTAACAAAAAGAAACTGAAAAGAGTATACACTAGCAACTTGACAGCATACCTGAAAGCTCTAGAAAAAAAAGAAGCAAATACAACCAACAGGAGAAGACAGCAGGGAATAATCAAACTCAGGACTGAAATCAACCAAGTAGAAACAAAAAGAGCTATACAAAGAATCAACAAAACCAGGATCTGGTTCTTTGAGAAAATCAGCAAGATAGACAAACCCTTAGAGTAACCAGAGGGCACAGAGACAGTATCCAAATTAATTAAATCTGATCTGAGAAGGGAGATATAACAACAGAAACTGAGGAAATTAAAAAAATCATCAGATCCTACTACAAAAGCCTATACTCAACAAAACTGGATGAAATGGACTATTTTTCTAGACAGATATCAAGTACCAAAGTTAAATAAGGATCAGATAAACCATCTAAACAGTCCCATAACCCCTAAAGAAATAGAAGCAGTCATTAAAAGTCTCCCCACAAAAAAAAAAAAAGCCCAGGACCAGATGGTTTTAGTGCAGAATTCTATCAGACCTTCCAAGAAGACCTAATACCAATTCTCTACAAGCTATTCTACAAAATAGAAACAGAAGGAACACTACCCAATTTGTTCTATGAAGCCACAATTACACTCATACCTAAACCACACAAAGAACCAACAAAGAAAGAAAACTTTAGAACAATCTCCCTTATGAATATCAATGCAAAAATACTCAATAAAATTCTCACAAACTGTTATCCAAGAACACATCAAAACAATCATCCATAATAATTAAGTAGGCTTTATCCCAGGAATTCAGGGATGGTTTCAATATTTGGAAATCTATCAATGTAATCCACTATATAAACAAACTCAAAGGAAAAAAAAAACACATGATCATCTCACTAGATGATGAGAAAGCATTTTATAAAATTCAACCTCCCTTCATGGTAAAATTCTTGGAAAGATCAGGAATTCAAGGCCCATACTTAAATATAGTAAAATCAATATACAGCAAGCCAGTAGCCAACATCAAACTAAATGGAGAGAAATGTGAAGCAATCCCACTAAAATCAGGGACTAGGCAAGGCTGCCTACTCTCTCCCTACTTATTCAATAAAGTACTGGAAGTCCTAGCCAGAACAATTAGACAACAAAAGGAAGTTAAAGGATACAAATAGGAAAGGAAGAAATCAAAATATCACTATTTGCAGATGTTATGATAGTATACTTACGGGACCCCAAAGTATCCACCAGAGAGCTCCTAAACCTGATAACTTCAGCAAAGTGGCAGGATATAAAATCAACTGAAAAAAAAATCAGTAGCCTTCCTCTACTCAAAGAATAAACAGGCTGAGAAATAAATTAGGGAAATGACACCCTTCACAATAGTCACAAATAATATAAAATACCTTGGTGTGAATATAACCAAGCAGTGAAAAAACTGACAAGAACTTCAAGTCTGTGAAGAAACAAATATAAGATCTCAGAAACTGGAAAGACCTCCCATGTTCATGGGTTGGCAGGATTAATATAGTAAAAATGGTCATCTTGCCGAAAGCAATCTACAGATTTAATGCAATCCCCATGAAAATTCCAACCCAATTCTTCATAGAGATAGAGTGAACAATTTGCAAATTCATTTGGAATAACAAAAAACCCAAGATAGCGGGAACTATTTTTAACAATAAAAGAACTTCTGGGGGGATCACCATCCCTGACCTCAAGTTGTACTACAGAGCAATAGTGAGAAAAACTGCATGGTATTTGTACAGAGACAGGCAGAAAAATCAATGGAATAGAATTGAAGACCCAGAAATGAACCCACACACCTATGGTCACTTGATCTTTGACAAAGGAGCTAAAACTGTCTAGTGGAAAAAGCAATTTTCAACAAAAGGTGCTGGTTCAACTGTAGGACAACATGTAGAAGAATGCAAATTGATCCATTCTTATCTCCTTGTACAAAGCACAAGTCAAAGTGGATAAAGAACCTTCACATAAAACTGGATACACTGAACATGATGGAAGAGAAGGTAGGGAAGAACCTCAAATACTTGGGAACAGGAAAAAAGTTCCTGAACAGAATACAAATGGGTTATGCTCTAAGATCAAGAACTGACAAATGGGACCTCATAAAATTGCAAATCTTCTGTAAGGCAAATAACACTGTCAAGAGGACAAAAGGGCAACCAACAGAGTGGAAAAAGATCTTTATTAATCCTACATCCAACAGAGGGTTAATATCCAATATATACAAAGAACTCAAGAAATTAGACTTCAGACAACCAAATAACCCCATTAAAAATGGGGTACAGAGCTAAACAAAGAATTCTCAACTGAGGAAACTCGAATGGCCCAGAAGCACCTAAAGAAACATTCAACATCCTTAGTCATCAGGGAAATGCAAATCAAAACAACCCTGAGATTCCACCTCACACCTGTCAGAATGGCTAAGATCAAAAGCTCAGGTGACAGCTGATGCTGGTGAGGATGTGGAGAAAGAGGAACACTCCTTCACTGTTGGTGGGATTGCAAGCTGGTACAACCACTCTGGAAACCAGTCTTGCAGTTTCTCAGAAAATTGGACATAGCCTTACTAGAGGATATCACTTCTGGGCATATACTCAGAATATGCTCCAACATATAACAAGGACATATACTGCAGTATGTTCATAGTAGCCTTATTTATAATAGCCAGTAGCTGGAAAGAACCCAGATGTCCTTCAACAGAGGAATGGATACAGAAAATGTGGTATATTTACACAATGGAATATTACTCAGCTATTAAAAACAAGGAATTTGTGAAATTCTTAGGCAAATGGTTGGAACTAGAAAATATCAACCTGAGTGAGGTAACCCAATCACAGAAGAACACACATGGTATGCACCCACTGACCAGTGGATATTAGCTCAAATGCTCAAAATACCCAAGATACAACTTACAGTCCACATGAAGCTCATGAAGAAGAAAGACCAAAGTGTGGGTGCTTTGGTCCTTCTTAGAAGGAGTAACAAAATACTCATGGGAGCAAATATGGAGACAAAGTATGTGACCGAACCTGAAGGAGAGGCCGTCTAGAGACTGTTCCACCTAGGTATTCATCCCATGTGCAATCACCAAAGGTAGACGCTGATGTGGGTGTCAGGAAGTGGATGCTGACAGGAGTCTGATATAGCTGTCTCCTTAGAGGTTTGCCAGAGCCTGAAATATACAAAAGTGGATGCTCACAGCTATTGAACTTTATTGAAAGGGTTCCCTTTGGAGGAGCTAGAGAGAAGTCTGAAGGAGCTGATAGGGTTTGTGGCCCCATGGGGAGAGTGACAATATCAACCAATGAGAGCTCCCAGGGTCTAAACCCTGGATCACATAGGGAGGAACCCATTTATTACCAACTTCCCTGATTCTCCATCTTGCAAATGGCCAGCTTGTTGTGGTAATTCTTTACCTATACATTCCTTTGAGAGAACTCTAATAATTTTTCTTCATATGTGTCTCTTTTCTCTGTCCACGTGGGAAAGCTTGATTGAATTATCTGCTTGTTTCATTTGAAAGCATAGACATTAAGCAAAATATTTCAAATTTCATAAAGAAATGACATAAAATTAACTTATAGTATTCGGTCCAAGATAGTGCAAGCAGAACTTATTACATTAATGGCACTAATTGATTTAAAAACTAAAAAAAGTGTGTGTGTGTGTGTGTGTGTGTGAGTGCACATGTGCAAATGAGTTCAGGAGCTATGGAAACCATAGGTCTTTTTTTTTTTTAACAGTTATATCAGTTATACAGATAATTTTGTTAAAAAACAACCCAAGCCAGTCATCTCTCTGCTGAAAGCTGGAACTTTGTCATCTCATTAGAGCTGGAACAGTGTCATGCCATCTCATTAGCATTTTGGTCAGTGGCTCTGCCAACTGAAAGAAACAAAAATTCAGATGACAAGAAAATGTATGAATAATTGTCATTGGGTGCAAATCACATCTACTAGTTTTATAGTTAATGCTAACACTTAGATCATGCACAAATATGCCAGTAGTATTTGTTGAAGTGGCTATCTGTTCTCTAATGAATATTAGGGACAGGGTCCCCTTTAGCCTTTCCTAACTGAACAGGAACAGTTTTGTGCAGGCCCAAGGCAAGTAACTACAGCCTCTGTGCGTTCTCAATTGCAGTGATTGTTTGGAGGCTAGAGAATGACTCTCTTCAGCCTGTCTCCCTGATAATACATTCTTTTCACCCTTTACCAGAACTGTGTAAGGAGTATTTAGGTAGTATTAAATTTGTTTATAAATATAGATATTTGTGCATGTTCTAAGTGATAGCATTAACTATGGATCTGAAGTTCTAAACCACTGATTTGGTGCTGGGAATTAAACTTAGGTGCTCTGAAAAAAGAGTAAATGCACTTAACTGTTGAACCATCTCTTTGATATAATAATAAGACTTTGAATACCTTAACTACATGTGTAAATTCCTGTATTTAAAATAAAACAATTTGAACGCCACGATTTATGAAGATTTCGGTTGCAAATATAAATGACATTGTCTTTCTATAAGATGTTGAAAAGCATTTCAGACTATTTAAGAAATAGAGTTAGAAGCTTTATATTCAAGAATACTCATTGAAGTTATTTTATATCTAATAGCTTGATATATAATCTTTAAAATTCCAAATAGAGATTAATCAAACAAGTGATGAAACATTAGTCAAAGAAATGTAAGAGCATTTAAAATTCAGGTTAGCATTAGGATATCATGACAAAAAAACCAACCAATCACTGCATAATGCTATGTTGAAGGGAAACTGCTCAAAGAACATTGAGCAAATTATACTAAATACACATTATTGCCAACTAAGTATTTATATATCCACTTCACACTCAACATATTTTTTTCTGAAAGCAGAGAGAGTGTAAGTTTCTGGGATGGGTATTTTCCCTAAGTCAGAAGAATTTGTATGAGAACTATGTTGATACTTATAAAAACCTTTCACAGACTAATGTTAAATAGTAAATTGCATTGTCCAAGAATACATTTGTGAATTAAAGTGAGCATATAGCTTAAACATAGAGCAGATTAAATTGAGCAAGAAAATGTAAGTAATCTTAGAAAAAATATATCAATATATTGCTGAATGTACTTCTGGGTGTGGGGCTGTGGGTTCTGTTAAATTTCTTCTTTACAGTTGCTCTGAATTCTCTGTAGAAAGATGAGCATATTTCTTTATTAGTACCTGCTCTTATTTTCCTCCACAAGAAGCCAGTTGCTTTTGGTTTTCTAAACTTATCTTCATGTCACATGAAATGATAATACTCAGTTACAGATTTATGTAACACATATTTTCCTGACATCTGACTTGCACAGGGATGAGAATGATACCAAGAGGTGCTCTCTCACATCACAATGCAGATCTGGAGGAGCACATGTGGGAAGAGTACCAGCAGCAGCACAGGGGAGCAAGCACTGACCTTCATCTCTGTGGTGGTCTGTATTTCACAGATACATGGACAGCAGAATTTTCTTTGTTCATATAGCTGGGCTATGATTTTCAGTTTCTTATGTCTAAAATATTCTTGATATGTTTCAAAACAAGCTTTGTGATCACATTTTACTCATGTCTTAGATCATGGCAATCCTGAAGTTCATGGTCTTTGATCATAAATCTCTGAAAGGAATCATAAAGATTTGCTTTCTGGTTTGATTTATTCCATTGGGACTATGTTTATTCTTTTTCTTGTGTAAAATCAGGGAACACATTGATTCTTACTAGGTACAAAACTTACAGTGACACATTACATTACTGGAAAACTCTCAAAATACATTTTAACTAAAAAAAGCAAATGGTACATGAAAGTAATTTCCCCCTCAGTTCAGGTTTTCATCCTTGAAACAGTAAGAAATTGTTGAATTTTTGCAATTAACTCACACAGAGAAATAGTTAAAGATAATTTTAAACAACCATTCACCAGTCTGTGACAAAGGTGGCAAAACAAACCAGGAGGCATCTATAGCCATTATGCCAAGCACTAGCATCCAGTAATCTTCCCTAACAGACCTTAAAGGTAACCTTCTCCCACTGTAGTCAACAATATGGTACATAGGAACACAAGGCAGGGACATTCAACTAGTCAATACACAACTGACAGTTGCATTAAAATCAGTCAAAGTATTCTGAACAAGTTCGCTGTATTCACAGGTCACAGTCTTCTCAGCTTCAATTATGAGGTCACTGTCTCTTGTGTGCAGTCAAGCACATGAGTAACTCAGTTCAAAATACTGATTAGTTAGCTAGTACTTGCCTGATCTTGAGAACCCCACAGGGAAATTTCTTGATGGCCAGTGGAATGAATTTTGCTTTTCATGTCTCTAATGAAAGGAATTTTAATCCCCCCATGGACATTCTGTCTGCCTGCTGAATATAGTCAGAATTTCTAAATATTTTTAACTAAAGGTCACACTGTCTTCATATCATCTCTGAATACTTTCCTAGGGCAGTTTTTCTCTTGAAATTAATGAACACCTCTCTCATTTGTGTGGTAAAGTAGAGTCAGACTAATGTAATAACTAGGCCACCAGAGCTTCTTTTGGTTGGGATGAGCTGGAATATAAACTCACTTTTAAAATAAGTCTGTCCTTTAGAAAATAATAATTTTTCTTTTTGTTTCTGAACAACATATCTTGGGAGGTGCATTTCTGACACAACCCAAAGGCAAGGGCAGACTTGTAGCCCATGTCATTTCTTCACATGCATTTGCACTCTATACTACATTACTACTACTGCCTCTGGAACTACAGAGATTTTTCCATCTCTTTTTGTTCAATTTTAACTATTCTATATATAATAATTCTAATTAGCAAGTATTGTTCTCTCAGCAATCTGGGACATGATATATTTGCATAAGGAGAAAAGAAAGCCAAACTGGGCTCAGTGCCCAGAAAAATTAGTCACAATCACTCATAAACAACTTGAGAAATTTTACACACACACACACACACACACACACACACACACACACACCCCAAATGCAATAATGTGGCAACATGGGAAATATTCAATGACTAAAGAAAAAACCTTAAAAGTTAAAATTTTGCTCCTGTAGAATTTCAGCCACTTATGATAGTGAACTGTTAGTAGTGTATAGACAATGGCCAACAGAACTCTATCAACCATGTTGAGATCTGGATGTTGATGATAACTATCACGAATATTTTTTTCAGTATTCATTTTCAATCCATTTATTTGTTCTCCATGTCATTCCTTTCACTACATTCTGATCTGTTTGGGTGTTGTCAGTCTTCTTCATCAGAATGTGTCACATGTATACTGACCATAAACAAATCATCAAATTTTTCAGATTATGTCAATAATTTAAGGCATTTTTGAACATACAAGTTATTTGAAAATGTTTCTTCACATGCTTAAATAAGACACCAAATGTTGGAAAATGATCACAGAATCAGACACTCTGATTCTGAAGCAAAGAGATGCAAATAAGAATAGTTGTGTTCTGGACACACTGAGTGCTTTTGCACTTTTCATTTTTATGTCCATGCAAACTTGTGGAACAGCAGCCAGAGATGGTATTGGCATGCATTATGCATGCACAAGGAACATGTTAGCAACATGCTACTTCTAGAGTTCAGCATCTCAAGCAATAGAATAACAGGTAGATTCCTGGTCAAGAAAATTGCATGCTACTAAACCTGAAAAGAAAAAGAAATGAAAAATAATAGCGACACATATAAAGCTTACCTTTACTGAGAGCTACAGACTTGGGAGATTAGTTCTGTAAGTAGATATTAACAAATACTCCTTGCTTGAACATGATAACTCACAGAATTTGGTTTAAACGGAGATGGAGAAATTGCATAATAAGACCCCACGTCTTCTCTTAAAGGAAGGGGACACAAGAGGCACTCTTACGTTGACACTGTGGAGCCAGAGTAAGATCCACTTGCTAACACATGAATTCTTCTACAATGTGCTTAAAAATTATAAAGAATATGATTACTGAAATGACAATATCAAGTGAATTTACAACAAAAGGTAGGCATTCACAATTATGTATTTTCAAACTTTGTTTTCTGTTATTTGGAAGCAGAACATGTATAAGTCAGAACATGTATAAGTTATAACATGTATCAGTCAAAATTTCTTGCACAGTCATTCTGGCATAATATATGTTCTACATAGACACTTACTATTTCTCAGGTTGATTATGACAATGATGCTGACCTGAAACAGGCCATCTTTGATCATATTAAGGGCACACGAGCAAAGACAGCTGATTGTAGTAAGTATACTTTCCTCTTCCTCCTACCCAAACTGCAGACCTGATCTTGTATCCGCATCAGTTGTGTGTCATCAGATTTCTTAAACCAATTAATGTCAACACTGAATGGTAAACATCCATCCCATGGGTGAATAATACCATTTTCATTTTTTTCTCATTTTTATTTATTCATTTTCTGAAATTTAGATAAAAAAAAATCAAGAAAACCGAAACCAAAACAAAACGGATTTCTCAAGGAAGAAATTGGAAGACATTCTTTCTTAGAATTTCACTAACTTTACCATATGCTTTTCCATAAAAGCCTAGTTTTTATGCTTTGAGACAATTATCTGAATGGGGATTCTAAGTAATGCATATTCATACGTGATGATTTCCCTGGTAAAGTGCAAATCTATGTTCTTTTGGAGTAAGATGAAATATGTCTTATTGTTTCTCAACCTTTTGTGTAAGATCAAGAGAAATATGATTCACATCTGCTTATTTTATTTCCTCTTCAAGCTGTACCTTGCTTTGCAAAGAAATGAAATTACATTGGAAAGACCCATGATTCCATCCATATATATAGCAGAGGATGGCCTTGTCAGGCATTGGTTGGAGAGGAGGCCCTTATGAATGCTGGATGCTCCAATGTGGGGGAATTCGAAGGCAGGGAGGTGGGAGTGGGTGGGGGGGGGCACACACTCATAGAAACAGGAGGATGGAAGATGGGAAAGGGAGCATGGAGGGGGGAAGGAAGGGAGATATCATTTGAAATGTAAATAAATAATAGAAATCCAATTAAAAATAGAAATCATATATGCTTCCATTTTAATGGACTGAAACATTAGCCAAGGTTCAAAACTGATATTTTATGCTCATACATTATTAGCCTTTACACTGTAAGAATTTATATTTGTCAGCCAGCAAACACACATGAAGAAATAAAGGGGCCAACATAGCAAATTTCTCATCATGCATTAACAAAAGGCTCATATTCCATTTCATTTTGTATAAAACAAAGTTTTTTTGTGCCTACCCCACAAAAAGAATATTGTAGGGCTTCATTCTGTTTATTTTTATTTACTTTTCCAGCTTACACTAATTTTTCAGTAGTTCTTCTATGGCAATCATGTTAACTCTGTTCCGTTAGTGAAGATTTTAGCAATATATCCTTTGGAATGATTAGGATACATATTATAGGGAATTATCACAAATGCAATCACTGTTATCATTTTGTTTTTCTGCTTGGTATGACATGGCATTGTGGATGATAGTAGACCATGAGCATGCTCTGGTAGATTTCCCACTTTGTAGTTCCAAGACAAAAACAGTTGTTTCTCCCTTCTTTAGCTGCCTGAAAGCAGCCAAGAGCCAGTAGCACAGCTCCTTTGTAGAAGAATTATGCTTAGCAAAAGCGCAGAGTTGGTAGATAAAATGAAAGACAATACTAAAACTATTGTAAGGTTTCTTCTTACTTAAGAAGAGCTTTTGCATGGTTTGATGTAAGTGGATACTAAGTCCAAATATCCATTTAATCCCACTATACAAAGTTTCCAGCAATACCATGACCATAGGTATCTGCTTTATTTCTAAACATCTGTTTTGGATTCTGGACCAGTTTTACACAGGGTATTGAGCAAAAGTGGCTATCATATTGCCTACAAGTGGTTCTAGTTTTCTTCCAAGAAAAGTCAATCTTTCTTTGTTATATTCTTGTCAAGTCTTAAAACATAATATCTGGCACAACTTAATTAAGCCATCCTCTGGAAGAGACTCAGCTATAATACTTTAGTTACATTATCTTCTTTGCTATTGATTTTTACTTTCCTGGAGTATTCTTTTGAGTGACTGCCAAGTTCACTCTTAAATCCAGCAAGGAATCCAGTTTTCATCTTGGCAGGAGATTGCAGATATCAGGTGCTATCCAAATTTAGTCCCACAGATTTCATAATCCCCTGTTGACAACCCCACCTCCATCTGCAGCCACAAGCCATTAGGTGAGACTTTCATTCAAAGAAAATCTGTTCAATTCTTCTTACAGAGCTCATAATTTACAAAACCAATGTAAACAAAGCTAGGTATATATTTTGCTGATATGATTAATCTTTGATTCTAAGCTGCTCCCATTCACATATTTATGGAGATAAGACTGAGAGAATGATGCTTATGGCAATAATCATAAGGAATATTTTATTAAAATAACATAAGACAAGTGCTCTCAGAGACAGGTTAGAAAGCTTTTTTTTATGTTTAAGCTCTTCTTTTATTTTATTTATTTATTTATTTTTAAATCAAATCGTAATTTTTACTCATTCACACAGGGGTTATAAACACTAAAAGGCAGGACGTGGGGAAGGGGATGATATCAGAGCATGGGTGTTCAGAGGGAGTACAAATATCTTTCAGAACAGGGTATCAGCTGGGTGAAGGTTCAGGGGACTGGTCATTATAACTCTGCCTATAATTCACTTGTCCTTATCTAAATTGGTATTATTTGCCAAGGTTACCTATTTTTATAAGGCCTATGACTACTCAGGCTGGTAAATTTCCACAAAAGCTGCCTGTTTACAATAGCTTATAGCCATCTGTTTCAGTGTTTTTCCACAGAGACACAAGACTTTGTGTTACCATGCATGTATGACAGGCCTATTGATGATTTTAGGCCTATGGCTGATTACAGGCCTTCAGTATATAAGCAGGGCTGCCCCTGACATCTCCTCCCTTCTCTAGGTATAGAAGAGCTGTGGTGATTCTAAACTTGGGACTTCCGCCCCTAGATGAAGCAGAGAGGGGCCACCCAGAACCCTCTCTGACTGGCAATCTGAATTCTTGCTTAGGCTGCGAGGCTAAGCACTGCAAGGAAATATAAATAAAAGATAAAAATATCTCTCTGGGTTCCCTGAGGGACAAGCCTGACTGCATAGGGGTTGATTTCAAAAGTATCTCCTCTCCAGGAAAAAGACATTGGGATGGGTATGGCCCTCATGCCTCACTGGACAGTGACAGGGGGGCCGGAACCATTACAAGGTCCCCTTCAATTACTGGAGGTCGTGTCTCTATCCCCACCTTCACAAGATTAGAAAGATTTTTAAAACAAAACCTTAAATGCATTTTTTTATTTTGTATTTTCTTCAATGCGCTCTTTTTCAAAGACAGAAAGTCCAATGCTACCTACTATCATCCCTTTCTGAAAATAAAAAGAAAATAGATATTGATCTGTGTCTATCATGGTTATCTGGGTTTTTATATAAGTTATTCAATTTAGAATTTAGTTCTCAAGGATGACAGCTCTTCCCAGGTCACCTAAAGGTTGCACAGTTTGAATTGGGCTGCTGAGCCATCTCTTGCCCTAATTTGAACATAGAAGTGTAGGCTGTATAAAACTAAATGGGTCTCTTCCATATTGATTCCTTAAAAAAGTAATGCTAATTTTCCCTTATTTCATATGCTATATAGTTTCTCTTTCAAGTTTCTCTTATAAGACAGCCTTATAATAAATAGAAGCCTCAATCACTTGAAAATGAAAGAGCATGAAGCAAAAAAAAAAAAAAAAGAATTGAAGTAACACAAGGCATATAACTGACTAACCAGCTTATTTTATTATGAAAATATGTTTTTGTCTTTCACTTTGTTTCACGTTCTGCTTAAATAAACATGATTCAATTGTTTCTCTCATGTGGAAGAGTAAAAAATAATCAAGTGCTGTGTTCTAAGAAAATTGTGGGTTAGGAGTTCCCATGACAGTGACCCACATTTGGAAAAGTAAAGTATCTGACTAAGACAGTAAAGGGAATGAATCTTTGTAAATAAAGCATTAAACCCAATATACAATCATTTTAGCAATTACAATGGTATGTGTCTTGGGTCAATAGAAGAAATCAGACACTTTTTATTTATCCAGCATCAGCATCGTAAGCTATCTTCTCTCTCAAATCATAAAATATCTTTTTACACAACTTCCATAAGTTGTCCAGTGACAGTAATTGTGCACTCTCCTTCCTGTTTGCAATTCCAATCCTGTTTCTGACAAACTCACACTTGACTGGCAGTAGGAAATATCTACCAACTGCAGTTAAAACTTGGCACAATTAAATACAGACTAGTTACTTGTTGCAGAATTGAAACTAGGTTCTTTATAAAAGGCTACTCTAATCATACAGAAAGCTAGCTTTGCTTAAAACCTCTCATTAGTTTTATACAAATCTAACTACACTCAAAACCTGTATCCATCGTCTGAAGCCTCATTTGCTCTGTACTTCCCTGGTTTGTGGAATATTTTCTATGCCTGAAACAAATTCTGTTATTCCCAAGGGCCTTTTGTATTACTGGCTCTTGATCAAGGACAACCTCATTATTTTCTTGGCTAGATGATATCTGCTCATCTTATAAGCCTACTCTTCTGTTTTTTTTTCATTTATTTATTGATTTTGCAGCCTGATTGAAGTCATCTTCCCTTCTCTCCTTCCAGTCCCACCCTCATATCACCTCCCCCTTTCCCCCTTCTCTAAGAAGGTGAGTCCCCGTGAGTACCAATTTACCCTGGTACATGAGTGCCAAGCCACCCTGGCACATCAGGTTGCACCAGGACTACGTGCGTCTTCTCCCACTGAAGCCAGACGAGGCAGCCCACCTAAGGGAAAGGTATCTAAAGGCAGGCGACTGAGTCAGAGACAGCCCCTATACCAATTACTAGGGAACCCACATAAAGAACAAGCTACCAACTACTACATAGGTGTAGGTGGCATAGGTCCAGCCCCTGCATGCACTTTGGTTGGTAGTTCTGTCTTTTTAAGCCCCGAATGGATCCAGGTTAGTCGACTCTGTAGGTCTTCTTGTGGTGTCCTTGACCCCTCCAATTCCCTCAGTCCTCCCCCATCCCAACCCCCACACTCTTTCACAAGACTCCCTGAGCTCTGTCTATTGTTTGACTATGGGTCTGTATCTTTCTCCATCAGCGGTTGGATGAAGACTCTCAGATGACAGTTATTCTAGGCTCCTGTCTGCAAACATATCAAAGTACATCATTATAGTGTCAGGGGTAGGCTATCTCTCATGCCATGGAACTCAAGTTGGAGCAGTTAGGTGTTGGCCATTCACAAGCATATTCTTATTCTTGAAAGTCATTTCTGAATCCTGAGTTTCTTTCTCTGATTTCTAGCAATTATGTCTCTCACCTTATGGCTGAAGCCCCAAAATTCCTGTTATTGATAGTCTATCTGATTTAAGATAAGTAGTAATGTGCAGGAGCTTATTGGCAGATGAGACAAAGGATTTTCTGAATAGGACAAAGATAGCACAGGCACTAAGACTAAAAATAAGTAAAATTTCAAAACTTTGCTTTAACAAAGGGCATCATCATTTGGTCAAGGTGGAAGCTACAGAATCAAAACCAATCTTCACTCATATATTGTGCTATCATATTGTAAATGTGGAACTCTTCAAGTGAAAGTTCGGCATGGCTAGACTAAGACTATGAATTAATATGTAAAGTTTCAAAGCATTTCTATCACAAAGGGCACCATTATTTGGATAAGGTGGCAGCATACAGAATGGAAAAAGAGCTTTCCCAATAATTACAATGAATAGAGGGTTAGTATCAAGGACATATAAAGAACTAAAATTATTGATAATGACAAAAGCCAATTAGAAAATGTGATACAGAACTGGTGAGACCAATCCAATAGGCAATCACCAATTTCCAAAACAATTAATGATACTCTGTTATGTTTACAGACAGGAGCATCTTGTCTTCTGAGAGGCTTCACCAAGCAGGTGACTCAGACAGATACAGCCACCCAAAGCCAAACAGTGGATGGAACTTGGGGACTCTTATGGAAGAATAGAAGGAAGGATTGTGGGCTCAAAGGGGATAAGAATTCCACAAAAAGACCAACAGCATCAAATAATCTGAACTCTTGGAGCTCTCAGAGTCCGATCCACCAACCAAGAACAAACAACATACACGAGCTGGACCTAGGCCTTCCCACTTATATGTAGGAGATATGCAGCTTGGTCTTCATGTGGGTCCTGAATGACTGGAGTAGGGGTTATCTTAAAAGCTGTTGCCTGTCTGTGAGATATGTTCTTCTAGCTGGACTTATTTTCTTGGATATATACAACCTACCAAATCTAAATCAAGATCAAGTAAGCAATCGAAACAGATCTATAATCACTTGGAAGTAGTAAATAATTTATCCCAGCTTAATCCTGCTTCTCAAATCTCAAGGCAAGATGGTTCTAATGCACAAATTTATTGACTTTTAAAGAATTAACACAAATATGCTTCAAATTATTTCACAAAATGAGAACAGATGAAATATTATTTAATTCCTTTTGTGTGGATGCCCTAATACCTAAACCAGATAAAGATTCAACAAAGAAATAGAATTACAGACCAATTTATCTTTTGAACATAAACATAAAATTTCTCAATAAAATGCTTCCAAGTACAATTTAAGAACACATAAAATATGTAGGCCACATCCTAAAGACGCAAATTTGGTTCAACATACATAAATTGATAAATATAATCCACCGTACAAATAGGTTGAAATAAAACAAACAAACAAACAAACAAACAAACAAACAAGCAGAATCATCTCATTAGATGGAGAAAGGACCTTTGAAAAAATCCAACACTCCTTTATGATGAAAGTTCTGGAAAGACTAAGAGTATAAGGGAAAAACCCCAGAATAATAGAGATAATCTACAACAAGCTCACAACACCAATACAAATGGAGAGAAACTCAAAGCATTACAATAAAACCAGTAACAAGATAAAGTTGTCCACTCTCTCCATAACTCTTCAATACAGTACTTAAAGTTTTAACTAGAGCAATAAAACAGCTTAAGGAGATTAAGGGGATACAAAAGGAAGGGAAGAAGTCAACATATCTTTACTTTCAGGTTGATGATTATAAAAAGTAAGTGACTCTAAAAGTTTTACCAGGAGATTCTGACAGCTGACAAACACTTTCAGCAAAGTAACTAGATACAAAATTAATATACAAAAATATTTAGCCTTCCTATATGCAAATAAAATATGGACTGTGAAAAATAACCAGGAAACACCACTTTTTACAATAGCCCCCAAAAGGGAAAAAAAAAGGCGTGGGGGTTTTACTAGTTGTTCTATTGCTGGATAAAAACACCATGACTGTAGCAGGTTTTATAAAAGAAAGCATTTAATTAGGCTTGCTTATGGTTTCAGAGGTTTAGTCCATTATCATCCTGGTGGGAAGTAGGACAGTACTGAGGCAGACATGGGGCAGGACAAGTAGTCAAAGTTTTATATCCAGATCTGCAGGAAGTAGGAAGAGAAAGATACTGAGCCTGATTTGGGGTTTTGAAACATCAAAACCCAGAGAAGTGACACAGAACATACTTCCTCCAACAAGAACAAATCTCTTAATCATTCTCAAGTTATGGATTCCCTGATGACTAAGCATTTAAACATATGAAACTAACTATATGGGCTATTCTTATTCAAACCAAACATTAAATAAGCAAATTAAAGTCTTGTATAATAAACATTTTAAGACATTGAAGAAAGAAATTGCAGAAAATATCAGAAGATTGAAAGATTTCTATTGCTCATCAGCGAATAGGATTAATACAGCAAAAAAGGTCTTGCTACCAAAAACAATTTACAGATTCAATGCAACCCCCAACATAAATTCAACACAATTCTTAGTAGAACTTGAAAGGGCAATTTTCATTTTCATAGAGAAACACAAAAACCTAGGATAGTAAAATACTCCTGAATAATAATACAACTGTTGGAGGTATCACCATCTCCAGTCTCAAATTGTACTACACAGCTGTAGCAATACAAACAGCATGGTATTGACAAAACAAAACAAAAGAAAACAAAACAGAAAGCCAGATATATTGATACATAGATTCATACTGAAGATCCAATCCTAAGTCCAAAGACCTATGAAAACTTGATTTTTGAAAAAGAAGCCAGAAATACGCAGTGGAAAATAAATGATAGCATCTTTAACAAATGGTGCTGGTTAAACTGAATGGCTATATGTGGAAGAATCCAAATAAATTTGTACTTATCACTCTACATACAACTCAATTAGAGATTTATCAATGAACTCAAAATAAAACTAGACATACTGAACCTGATGGAAGAGTAATCAGAGAATATTCTTGAACTTATTGACACAGGAAAAGTTGTAGTGTGTAGTTATTAAAAAACAATCCACACTAATGCTGGCTACTCTCTGGCAGCAGTAGTCTCCCAGCCCCCATGGATATCCCAGTGCATCAGTCTGCCCAACTTTCCAAGGTTTGTTTGCTGCTGAACTGATGGCATTCCTAGTCATCCATCCCCTGGAGCTAGTCTGGCAAGACTTGCTTCAAACTCTGAGCCTCATATAAAGAAAACTCCAGAGGCTTGTAATTTATCAGTCAGATTTATAAAAGTAAATTCTCAACCCACGAAACACCCACACAAAGAACTCAAAACTCAATTGATACTGATATAAGCTGCCCACCTAGACTGGACAAATTGCCCTATATTATTCTATGCTCTTCCATGATATCCACAGCTACCTGTGGTTATTTCAAGCCATGTGGATCCGATTTGTCTTCCTTTCCTACAGGCTCCACCTTGTCTCTGTCTCCGTCTCCCTCTCTGTCTCTCTGTGCTCATCTCTAAAATTCTCAGCCCACCTTCTTTTCCACTGCCCAATCACAGGCTCTAGTATTATCTTTCACCTGCCCTCACCTGGTTACAGACAGCAATCTACAAAATGTCTTTCTAAAAAGTATACTATTAGCTAAGTCATTAAGACAAACAATTAATAAATGGGACCTTATGAAACTGAAAAGCTTCTCTATGGTAAAGAATACCATCATTTACACAAATTGCACACTACAGAATAAGTAAAAACTTCCATCAACTACTGTCTCAGTTAGGGTTTTATTGCTATAAACAGACACTATGACCATGGCAACTCTTACAAAAGAAAACATTTAATTGGGGCTGGCTTACAGTTTCAGATATTTTGCCCATTACATCATGGTTAGAAACATGGCAGCATGCAGGCAGACATGGTGCTGGCGAAGGAGCTGAGTGTCCTACATCTTGATCTGTAGGAAACAGAAGGAGATTTTGTTCCACATCATGCATAATTTGAGCATATGAGACCTCAAAGCCTGCCCCCACATGATACAGTTCTTTTACAAGGCCACACTTACTCCAACAAGGCCATACCTCCTAATAGGCCACTGTCTATGGGTTAAGCATTCAAACATATAAGTCTATGGAAGGCAGTTCTATTTAAACCATCACAGCTACTAAATGGCTAATATCCAAAATATATAAAGAACTCAAATATTAAACATCAAATAACAACAACAACAACAAACCAAAAAACCCTAACCAAATTAAAAAATGGGGCAATATACTACAGAGAGAATTCTTAAAAGAGGAAACACAAGTGGCTTAGATGCACCTAAAGAAAAGTTTAATATTTTTAGTCATACAGAAAATGTGAGAATCAAAACTATTTTGAGATTTTGTATTATATCAGTCAGAATCGCCAAGATCAATAAAGAAAATGACAATACATGCTGGCAAAGATGAGGAATAAGGGGAACAGTCATCTTTTGCTGGTGAAAGTGCAAACTGACAAATTGATTTCCACAGTGGATGTACAAGTTTTCTATACCAAGCTCTTTAAGTTCCCATTGGTGGGTCACTACCATGCCAGCCGGATGCTTCAAAACCCCCATGGCCTTTGTGAAGCACATCTGGGAAATGCACCCTTTGCTTCTATACCTTTCTCTCTGGAATCCAGTTGAACTGCTGAGTGAAGGAAAATACTACACAAACGTAGTTCAGAAACAATGGTAACTCAATCTCTGGGCACAACAACTAGAATCCTAATCATGTAAGCCATATTAAATCTAAATCCTTCAGTGGTGAATCCTGGCGGATTCCCCATCTAATCTGGAAGATGCTAGTAGCTACATCTTGCCCTGTAGCTATCCTAGTCCAAAAAGCTCTTATCTTTCTCCTGCTTCCCCTCTTCCCCTATCCAACCCAGAAGTTGCAACCCTATTTACCCAGGCCCAGTGACTGAGTTCTTTATTCATTAGGGGATGGTTCACTAGAAGTCACCTGACTCATTCCTTGTTCACAGCCCTTACCAGGAGAGCAGAATTAGTATCAAAATATAAGCAAACCTAGGGCTATACACAACAAAGAGGAATATGAGAAATATTAGATTGTATCTAAGTTTGGGATTTTTATTGAGTTGCCATTGTCTGAGACAGGTATGAAGTTTGAACCCTTTAAAATGTTTGTTACCAGTGTCTTTTTAAAAGCTCAAATAGACATGGCATCTCTAATCAGTATTGGCTGATTACATATAATTCAGCATTAAGGAGAGGGTAACTAAACACTAGTGGTATCACATATGCATTTACTTAGTTTCATATTCCCCATACAATCATTTTTAAATCCTCTCATTTTTGTGGGGGTTGGGGAATGAGTCCCTGTCACTGTTCTAGCAGTTTACATTTTTTCACACAGTTATAAAGTTTCTTATTATCTCTGCTTCTCCAATACTTGGTCTGACTTTAGACTTTATCCACTATCTGGCTGAATAATGAGTAACTATTACAACTTAATGACTGGATAAAATATGGTTTATTAAGAGACTTGATAGTGTTTTCAGAGAGTTAGGGAGGATTAAGTGAAGCACTATCATTAATCTAATAAATGGCTTCCTGTTCTGTCAACGTGCTACTTTTGAAGATCTCTGTGGTGATTTGAAGAAAAACGTCCCCCAAAGGCAGATAGAAAGTGGCACTATGTGGTCTTGTTTAAGTAAGTGTGACTTTGTTGGAAAAAGTGCATCATGGGGGCGGGGAGTAGGATTTGAGTTTCCAGAAGTTCAAGCCTGTGCAGTCATTCAGTTTCAGCTGCTTGTGGATCAAGATGCAAAACTTTCAGCTTCTTCTTCAGCATCATGTCTGCCTGCATTTTGCCATGCTTCCTGCCATGAAAATAATGGACTAAACCTTTAAAACTGTAAGGCAACCCCCAATTAAATGTTTTCTTTTATAATAGTTACCACGTTCATGCTGTCTCTTCACAGAAAGAGAAACCCTAACTATACATTCTCCTTAAGGAACTTTTTGGTGTTAATCCCTTTATGTAGCACAAAGGTGACTGTGGTGTGAATCATATCCAGGGTCACTCCAAGTGTTTTCAATAACACCTATCATGAGTTACAGCAGTAAGCAGTACATAGTTTCTGTGTGATAAGTGAACTTAAGATCACACTACTTCTTCCATCTATTAGTAAGTTTTCCACTGTGCTGGAAGGTCTCTGCTTCAAGAGGAGACATATAGCTGGGTGGTAGTGGTGCATGCCTTTATTCCCAGCACTTGGGAGGCAGAGGCAGGCAGATTTCTGAGTTCGAGGTCAGCCTGGTCTACAGAGTGAGTATCAGGATAGCCAGGGCTACACAGAGAAACCCTGTCATGAAAAACAAAAAAAAAAAAAAAAAGAGAGAGAGACATATAAATGTGTACTTTATTCATATGCTATGTTTTACTGTGGCCAGTAGGATAATGCATGAGGGGGAAGGATGGATTTTTACACCATTGTGCAGTCTGAGAATGGAGGCTGTTTGGTTGATTCTAAGGTGAGACAGCCTGATGCAGTTCCTTCATAGATTGCCCCCAGAGCCAGACTTCTTTGCTTAAATTTGTGCTTGCCATTCACTAGCTTTGAATTCTTGGCCAGAATAGTATTTCTGCCTGTTTTCTCATCTGTAAAGCAAGGATGAAAATGTGACTTGGTGGTAGGATAATGATAAAGAATAATAGTGCAGAGAATATTAAGCATTCAGAAGATTGCCTGGCATGGAAGCACTATGTGCCAGTAAGTAAATATGACTGAGAAAACTCATATATCGATAAAAAGTGAAAGCAAACAGCCATTCCTAAGTCTTGGATAAGACATTACATGGTACAGATTTAGACAGATTAAAAACACTCCAGAATAAAAAGATGTGAATCCCATGTGTTACCATGCTTTCTAAAACTCGAATATTAGGTTTCCCTTTAAATTGACATGAATTCCCAGCACTTCCATTTCACATCTTGAGGTTTATGGAAAATTGTTAGGCTGAATTACTCCTCACTAGTCCTTGCTTTGACAACGTTGATGTACTCTTAAACTATGTTTGATTTTTGACTGAACTCTTTTTTTAAAAAAAAATTGTTCATTTAGCAAATATTCACTGGCTGTGTGACCAAGGCACTCCTAATATAGAAGACTAAGATATTAGCAGTTTGTGCCCAGGGGATACAACTGAGATAGAAGTATAATCTAATCATCCTGTGTGCATCATGGTTTTCATTCAGAAGTAGAGGGCCACTCCCATAGCCAAAGGTCATTGAATGAAACATGTTTTGGCTCAAATCAGGCACATCTTCAATCTAGCACTCTATAAACAGGGATGTCACAGTACCCAAACTGCCACTGTCACTGCCTTTAAGACAATCTACCCATAGATCTCAGGTGGGCTAATACCATCAGACAAGAGATCACTGAACAATTTCCTCCTTGTATGGGACTTGACACACAGGACTGTTGTCAACATTGAATTCTCTGAACTTGAAACTTTGTACTTTCCAAGGATCTGGTAAGCTGGGCTCTTGCTTCTCTTCTATTCTGCATCAAGTACTAACATTTCATGTGTGTGTATGTCTGTGTGCCAAAACCCTTATAAAAACATAATTATTTACATGTTATGTGGAAATCAATGGTCTCTTGTTTCAGCAGGTCACAAAACAGAAAACTGTATTTTAAGCAGGATGTATTGACAAACCATGTCTTTGTATGTATCCTTCTGTGAGGGCTCTGTTCTCAGTATGAATGGCACTCATTCCAGATTTGGCCCAATTTTTCTGAAATTTATCAAGAACATTTAGCTGTCTGTGTCTGGAAATCATTACAGTTTACTTAACATTAAGCAGGGAAATTCCTTAAAATGACATAGGTAGTCAACTTATGACCTAATTCATAAAGATCTTTCTAAATATTGTACTGGGAACTAGGTTCAGAATATCAATCAGCCAAGTGTTTTGAGTAAAATGGATGACATGCTATAAATAACACTGGCTAAAATAACTCACCTTCAATTAACAAAGGAGAAAGGAAATATTCACCAATCAACTTCATAACTAGAAATGAATGTAATGTTTGACACTGGAAAGTCAAGTCTATAATACAAAAAAGCAATGAGTTTAATGGGGTAAGACTACATTAAACAGTGCCCAGTGCCACATAAAATATAAGTGGACTATTAGGCATATCAGCCATGCAGTAGAAAATGGTACAATTGGTAAAGGCTATGCAAATTCTTTGTAGGAAAACAGCATATGTTAGTGGATCCGATTGCATCTTATCAACATGATGCTGAACAATGAAACCTCTACACATTTTATCCATACACACATTGAACCTCATAGCAGCAAACAGTGTCCTCAACATTGTAACTTCTGTTCTGTAGCAAAATGCATACTGAATTTGGCAAATTTGTACAGTAACCAAGTTTCAGTTTGAGTTTTAATTATCATTTAAATAGCATTTAATTTTATAATAGCCTTTCATTTTGATAAGTCAGATTCAGGACTAGCATGAAACTGCTGATACAGAAAGAAATTCTTAATAAAGAGCACTACAACCAATCATTTTTTAAAAAGCACCATTTTCAGAAAAGATACTGAAACTTCATAGTATAATCACAGACTCAAAAGATTTATTTAAAAGTATTGCCTGGTAGGTGTGGCTGGAAAGAAAAGACTCCTCTGTGACTATGCACAATTTCTGTATGCATATCATCATTGGTCTTGATCCTCACTAACTCTGTGAAACAACAGATAAATAATTTGGTAGCAAAACTTATTCAGTTACATTATCATAAGTTAGCTATGGAGGATCAGGAGACTCAAGATGAGGTTGTTACGTTATACAGGGTGCTCCCAAAAACCCATCTCCACCCAACCTAAAAGAGGGGACTTCCACCCCTAGACCAAGCAGAGAGGGGCCACCCAGAACCCCCTCTGACTGGCGGTCTGAATTCTTGCTTAGGCTGTGAAGCTAAGCACTGCAAGGGAATATCAATAAAACTTAAAAATATCTCTCTGGGTTCCCTGAGGGACAAGCCTGACTGCATAGGGGTTGATGTCAAAAGTATCCTCTCTCCAGGAAAAAGACATCAGGATGGGTATGGCCCTCATGCCTCACTGGACAATGACAGGAGGACCGGAGCCATTACAAGGTCCCCTTCAATTACTGGAGGTCAGGCCTCTATCCCTGCCTTCACAAGATTAGAATTGCCATGGCCTTTCTACACTTGGAGAGGGAAGGAGATGTCAGGGGTAGCACTGCTTATACACTGAAGGCCTAAAATCAGCCATAGGCCTAAAATGAGCAATAGACCTGACATACATGCACGCTAACACAAAGTCTTGGGTCTCTGTGGAAAAACACTGAAACAGATGGCTATAAGCTATTGTAAACAGGCAGCTTTTGTGGAAATTTACCAGCCCGAGTAGTCAGAGACCTTGTAAATAGGTAGCCTTGGCAGACAATACCAACTTAGATAAGGACAAGTGAGTCATAGGCAGAGTCATAGTGACCTGTTCCCTGAACCTTCACCCAGCTGATACCTGGTGAAGGTTCAGGGAACGATATCTGTATTCTCCCTGAACACCCACACTCCAGTGCCATCCCCTTCCCCACATCCTGCCTTTCTGTGTTTATAAACCCTGGGTGAATGAATTATGATTTGAGAAAAAATAAATAAATTATTAAAAAAAGGAATAAAAAAGAAAGTTGTATAGCAACTGTAAACCTATTTTGATATTGGATAACTAAATGTTCATAAATAGATGCCTAATTTGAATTTACCTCCCGATGCTTTTCACTGAGAAATTCTTCACTATCCACATAATGGATAGAACATAACATTGACATTATAAATACAATGTTTTTGTGGGTAGTGGTGGTTGCTTGAAGGTCCTGTTATGACTGGACAGGGTGGACGCAATAGTTAAAAGGATGTCAGAAGGATTTAAGTTCTGCTTTTGTGTTTAAATCCATATAACTATCAATTTTCTTAATTGTTCTCATCTTTATTTATAGGATATGTACAATACTAGTATTTTCTTCTTCTAATGATTATAAATAGATCAGGAAGTCCTTATAAATGTTAGTCCTTATTCCTTTCCTACGTTTTATCTCTTTTTATCATAACACTTAATGGGCAAATAATTACACTACAGGAAGTCTTTTGCCACTAGAAAATACAACACATTAATAATGAGCTCTTGGATGTACTCTAGCAACATTGGAAAGACCTCTCTGTTTCCTTACTGCCCATATGTGTTCCACCTGACATATTTAGCAGTGCTGTAAAGTAGAACAGAAAATATGTTTGCTGATGATAGTGAGGTAATTAAAATATTAGATAATGTGTTTTAAGAGCTTCACAGACCTAGGGGAGTGAGTGAGGAAGAATCAACTTTGAAGGGCGTAGGAAAGAAAATTCAGTTTCAGTCTTGGCGGGAAAAATCTTCGGATCCCAAGATTGGCAGTTTCCCATCTCTGCTATCACTTGTTTTGCTAATAAATACTGGTGAATTTTCATGTTGATACAATAATAATAGGAGCTAGAAAATGTAGCAGTTGTTAGTTAACACCTTTGCAGATGAAAAGCCCAAGGTCAAGTTGTAAATGAGTCACTTTCTATGGTTTGATTTTGAGCATGTTAATTTGGCTTTCATGCAGGTCTTGTTAAAGATCTGACTTTGGGTAAAGATTTGGTTGGCTTTTGTCCTTTACTCCTGGAATGGATGGAATTTTAACATTCTTAGGCACATCTTTGTTATATCTCCATGGTTCAGAGTTTGTGCTAAAGAAAAGAAATGTCTAAGGTGAGGACTACAAGGCCTGAAATACCGTCTGTGTGAACAAAGGTGTGTTTCTTAATGTGGTATTATCCCAAGATCAGGACTAGTAGGTGGCTAGATATGAGACTGTGTGGCAATTGGTTCAATCAATTATGTCTATGTGAGGAGATTCCAACATAGTATCTATATATTAGAGCTGGTGGGTTCCCCGGGGAACTGCAATCATTACAGTGTCACTGTGCTGTCATGGCAACACATTCTGGTTACCCAAGGGACACTATTAGTTTCTCACTTGGGATCTTCTCACCTCAATATGCCATCTCTTTCCTTTTCTGATTTGTGCCCTTCCTATAGTAAAACTACAATTCTGTCATATATGTATTACTCTAATGAATTATTATACTATGAAATACACTAAGAAGTCCCACATTTGTTACCAGTTGGTTGAAGCAAGAGTGATGAAGCCTGGAAACTCATAGGCTTGAAGGGAATATCTGAGTAGTGGTGGTTTATAGGAGACTGTAACACTCACCTCTCAAATTTATATGCCATTGACAAGTTAGTGTCAGAAGTCACATTAGAAAGATACTTCATTGCTCTATCTTAACAAAGAGCATCGAAAAGTCATTATGAGTGATAATTTCATTCTGCAGCTCTCCATGTGTGGTTGCTAGACAGACTCCATCCAGATTGGCTGAAAGTTGGTTTGAAATGGAGAATCTATCAGAAAGCCTGTGTGTGAGTCTGGAGCTCTATGCCTTCACAAGACTTTCAGGGCATTCTAATGCAAAACAGCTGTTGTGACTGTCAGAGTTAGAAGTCAAAGAGAATTAGTCTGGGATTGAAGAGATATCTCTTTACAACATCTCTGTAATCTTAAAATGGTTAACTTTTATGGGCCTTGATGTCTCATTTGTAGAGATAATAATAAAGGTAGAACATTCATCATTCATTAGTGGGTTGTTGTGAATAGCTTAACATATATATGTGTGTGTGTACCTGCTTTTGTGTGTGTGTGTGTTAATGTAGTGAACATAGAATCTGGAATATTGAGCAAGTTACATAAAAAATAAAGAATATCATCTTATAGTAAAGATGAAATTAGACATAGTATATAACATAGTACCTAAGACTGACTTAAAATTACAAAGTTTTAATCTTATGTTTTTTTCATTACTTTATTTATTTGCTTTACAACCTGATCACAGCCCCCTCACTCTTCTTCCATACAAATCCCTTCCCTATTACTGTCTCCTCTTCTCCTCAGAGAAGGGGAAGCCCCTCATCCCTTGAGTACCACCATGCCCTGGGACATCAAGAGCAGGACTAAGTACATCCTCTCTCACTGAGGTCCAACTAGGAAGTCCAGTTAGGGGAAAGAGATTCAGTGGCAGGCAAAAGAGTCAGGAACAGCCCCTACTCTAATTGTTAGAGTTCCATATGAAGATCAAGCTGCACATCTGCTCCAGATGTGTAGGGGGTCTTAAATCTAGCCATTGAATGCTGTTTGGTTTGTGGTTCATGTTCTGTGAGCTCCCCTGGGCCTAGATTAGTTGACTCTATAGGCCTTCTTCTGGTGTCTTTGACCCTAAAGTTTGCTCAAGCCTATGCTCCAATCTTCCACAAGACACCTTGAACTTGGCCAGATACTTGGCTGTGGGTCTCTGCCTGTTTCCATTAGCTGCTGGATGAAGCTTTGCAGATGACAGTTATATTAGACTCCTGACTGGAAGCATAGCAGACCAAAATGGAAATACTGACCTCAAGCCATGGATAATTTCATCAGCATTATCCGCAGCATCAAAGCTCAGCAGTGCAGCATTCTTTCAATTCATAAGCTCACTATGCAAAGTTCAAACTTCCAGAGAGGTGTTAGAATTATGCCAAATACCTTGCAAGTGTCTTTAAACATTTTCCTAATGCTAATGACTACCATTGTATATTTAAGAAGCAACACAACTCCATTGGTATTTGGCATGACACTCAAGATGGCTCCTTACTCTTAAACTCTAAACCTCCTTCCAATCATTTGAATAGGATAAACAGTATCAGTCCGATGTTCCAAATGCCTATCTAAATCCTCCTGTATACTCAACACATTAGTAACATTTTTTTTTTTTTTTGCTAAATGATTAACAAAAGTAGCTGTCTTAACTTCTTGTGTCAAAGCAATTGCAGAAAGCAGTGGTACTAGCAATTAATGTAATTAAAGCTGTTAAATGAGCAATAATCAAGCCCACTACCTACCCTCTTTCTTCTGCTTAAGGCCTAACTGACTTCTTCCAGTACTTGAAAGCTTTTTTTTCAGAAAACAAAGGTTATGTAATACTCAAGGCAATAAAACAAAAGCTGGCTGATAGGCCTCTGTAACAGACATCCCAGGTTTCATCACACTAACACAATTAGAAACTGTACAATCAATGCAACTTACAATAAATACTGTAGAAGAAACAAAAGTAATTTTAACTTAACAATTAAAAGAGCCTTAACACATGCACTAACACTTGTTTGGAATCCAGATCCTGTCCAAACTTTCTCTCTTGCTAACAGCATCATAGAGAGCTGCAGCTAGCTTCCAAATATGTCTCTGAAAATGTCCAGAACCAGCCTTCCAAATGAAGACTACTATTTCCAATATTGGATTGATTTCTAGACCAGTCCATAATTGAGTCCAAATAACTTGTTACATTTAAGAAAAATACAAGAGTCATTATAACTTCTCCTTTTGACTCTCTGTCCCACAAGGTCTAAAAACTTGAGGCAAAGCAGCTTGTCCCATCTGGGATATAGGAAAGCAAAGGTGGGTCAGGAACATTTGTCTAGTACAGCTTCCCTGTCACCATTGTCAGGGCACTCAGCAAGCTCATAGGTCAGCATCATTCTTTGTTCCAGCATCAGCATGTCTCACCAATCACCCTGGCAGCCATCATACTCCTTCAGCATCCTGCAGAAAAAAACACAAACATACCCTCTCCCTATATTAGATACCTGATCGGGGTCATGCTGTATGCCAGTAAGTAGAGCCTTCCTTTTCACCTAGGCATAAGTATGCCTAGTTGTAGGCATACTCATAGACACTCATAGACACTCAGCAGAAGGTTCCTTGGCATCTAAATTTTTTAAAAAATTTAAAACAAAAAGAACATTATTTGAATAAATCTGTGGTGTATGAGGATATACCTCCCACTTTTATATTTTATGAAGATATTGTTTTAAAGTTCCATGGGTCCCTTCCACAATACCTTGTCCTTGAGGATTATAAGGAATCTCAGTAATATGGGTATTAAATTGTTGACAGAAAGTCTCAAATGCTCAACTGCAATAGCCAGTTTCATTATCTGTTTTTTTTATTATTATTGGATATTTTATTTATTTGCCTTTCAGATGTTATCCTCTTTCTCCATCCACCCACCTCAGAAGCCCCTTATCCCATCCCCTCTCCTCCTACTTCTATGCGGGTGTGTTCCCACCCATCCATCCATTCCCACCTCCTTGCCTTCAAATTCCCTGACACTGGGGCATCCAGACTTCAAGGGTCCAAGGTCCTTTGCTTCCACTGATGCCCAATAAGGTCATCCTCCACAACATATACAACTGAAACCATGAGTCCCTCCATGTGTGTTCCCAGGATGGCAGTTTAGACCCTAGGAGCTCTGGTTTATTGGTATTGTCACTCTCCCCATGGGGCTGCCAGTCCCTTCAGCTCCTTTAGTCCTCTCTCTAACTCCTCCACTGGGGACCCCATGATCAATTCAGTGGTTGGCTGTGGGCATCCACCTCTGTATATATCAGGGTCTGGCAAAGCCTCTCAGGAGATAGGTATATTAGGCTTCTGTCAGCATGCACTTCCTGTCATCCACAGCAGTGTCTGCATTTGGTGATTGCATATGGGATGGATCCTCAGGTGGGACAATCTCAAGATGGTCCTTCCTCCAGTCTCTGCTCCACACTTCATTTCCTTACTTGCCCCCATGAGTATTTTGTTACTCTTTCTAAGAAGGACCGAAGCACCCATACTTTGGTCTTCCTTCTTTATGAGCTTCATGTGGTCTGTGAGTTGTAACTTGAGTATTGTGAGCTTTTGGGCTAATATCCACTTATCAGTAAGTGCATACCATGTGTGTTCTTTTGTGATTGGGTTACCTCACTCAGGATGATATTTTCCAGTTCCATCCATTTGCCTAAGAATGTCATGACTTCATTGTTTTTAATAGCAGAGTAACACTCCATTGTGTAAATGTGCCACATTTTGCATATCCATTCTTCTGTTGAAAGACATCTGGGTTCTTTCTAGCTTCTGGCTATATAAAAAGGCTGCTATGAATATAGTGGAGCATATGCCCTTGTCATATGTTGAAACATCTTTTGGGTATATGCCCAGGAGTGGTATGGCTCTGTCCTCAGGTAATAAATACTATGTCCATTTTTGGAGGAACCGCCAGTCTGCTTTCCAGAGTGGTTCTACTAGATTACAATCCCACCAACAATAGAGGAGTGTTCTTCTTTCTCCATATCTTCGGCAGTATCTGCTATCACCTGCATTTTTTATCTTACTCATTCTGACTGGTGTGGGGTTGAATTTCAGGGTTGTTTTGATTTTTCATTTCCCTGATGACTAAGGATGCTGTACATTTCTTTACATGCTTTTCTACCATTTGAGTTTCCTCGATTGAGAATTTTTTTGTTTAGCTCTGTACTCCATTTTTAATAGAGTTATTTGGTTGTCTAGGATCTAATTTCTTAAGTTCTTTGGATACATAGGATACATAGGATACATATACATATTATACATAGCCCTCTATCAGATGTAAGATTGGTAAAGATCTTATCCCAATCTGTTGGTTGCTGTTTTGTTCTATTGACAGTGTCCTTTGCTTTACAGAAGCTTTGGAATTTTATGAGGTCCTATTTGTCAATTGTTGATCTTAGAGCATAAGCCATTGGTGTTTTGTTCAGGATCTTTTCCCCTGTGCCCATGTGTTAGAGGTTCTTCTCCACTTTCTCTTCTATTAGCTTCAGTGTATCTGATTTCATGTGGAGGTCCTTGATCCACTTGGACTTGGATCATACAAGGAGATAAGAATGGATCAATTTTCATTCTTCTACATGCTTACCTCCAGTTGAAGCAGCACCATTTGTTGAACATACTCTCCTTTTTCCACTGGATTGTTTTAGCTCCTTTGTCAAAGATCAAGAGACCATATGTGTATGGGTTCATTTCTGGGTCTTCAATTCTAGTCTGTTGTTATTCCTGCCTGTCATTGTACTAATACCATGCAGTTTATCACTATTGCTCTGTAGTACAGCTTGAGATCCCGGATGGTGATTCTTCCAGAAGTTCTTTTATTGTTGAGAAGAGTTTTCCATATCCTGGGTTTTCTGTTATTCAAATGAATTTGCAAATTGCTCTTTCTAACTCTATGAAGAATTGAGTTGGAATTTTGATGGGGATTGAATTGAATCTGTAGACTGCTTTTGGCAAGATGGCCATTTTTACTATATTAATCATGCCAATCATAAGCATGGGAGATCTTTCCATCTTCTGAGATCTTCGATTTCTTTCTTCAGGGACTTAAAGTTTTTGTCATACAGATCTTTCACTTGCTTAGTTAGATTCACACCAAGGTATTTTATATTATTTGTGACTATTGTGAAGGGTGTCATTTCCCTAATTTCTTTCTCAGCCTTTTTATCCTTTAAGTATAGGAAGGCTACTGGTTTGTTTCAGTTAATTTTTTATCCTTCCACTTTGCTGAAGTTGTTTATCATGTTTGGGAGTTCTCTGGTGGAAGTTTTATGGTAACTTAAGTATACTATAATATCATCTGCAAATAGTGATATTTTGACTTCTTCCTTTCTAATTTATATTCCTTTGATTCCCTTTTATTGCCTAGTTGCTCTGGCTAGGACTTCAAGTACTATATTGAATAGATAGGGAGAAAGTGGACAGCCTTATCTAGTCCCTGATTTTAGTGGGATTGCTTCTATTCTATCCATTTATTTTGATGTTGGCTACTGGTTTGTTGTACATTGCTTTTACTATATTTAGGTATGGATCTTGAATTCCTAATTTTTCCAAGACTTTTGCCATGAAGCGGTGTTGAATTTTGTCAAATGCTTCCTCAGCATCTAATAAAATAATCATGTGGGTTTTTTTTGAGTTTGTTTATATAGTGGATTACTTTGATAGATTTCCATATATTGAACCAACCTTGCCTTCCTGGGATGAAGCTTAGTGAATGATGAATGATTGTTTTGATGTGTTCTTGGATTCAGTTTGCTAGAATTTTATTATTGCATTGATATTCATTAGGGAAATTAGTCAGAAGTTCTCTTTCTTTGTTTGGTCTTTGTGTGGTTTTGGTATCAGCATAGCAGTGGCTTCATAGAACAAACTGGGTAGTGTTCCTTCTGTTTCTATTTTGTAGAATAGTTTGAACCTATTAGTGTTAGGTCTGTTTTGAAGGTCTGATAAAATTCTGCACCAAAATGATCTGGTCCTGGACTTTCTGTCATTGGGAGACTTTTAATGACTGCTTCTATTTCTTTAGGTGTTATGGAACTGTTTAGGTGGTTTATCTGATACTGATTTATCTTTGATACTTGGTATCTGTCTAGAAAATTGTTCATTTCATCCAGATTTTCCAGTTTTGTTGAGTATAGGCTTTTGTAGTAGGATCTGATGATTTTTTGAATTTTTTCACTTTTTGTTGTTATATCTCATTTTTCATTTCTGATTTTGTTAATTTGGATACTGTCTCTGTGCCCTCAGGTTAGTCTGGCTAAAGGTTTACCCATCTTGTTGATTTTCTCAAAGAACCAGCTCCTGGCTTTGTTGATATTTTGTATAGTTCTTTTTGTTTCTACTTGGTTGATTTTAGCCCTGAGTTTGATTATTTCCTGTTGTCTACGCCTCTTTGGTGTGTTTGCTTCTTTTTGTTTGAGAGCTATCAGGTTTGCTGTTAAGCTGCTAGTGTATGCTCTCTCCAGTTTCTTTCTGTAGTCACTTAGAGCTATGACTTTTCCTCTTAGCAGTGCTTTTATTGTGTCCCATAAGTTTGGGCATGTCGTGCCTTCATTTGTCTTTAAATTCTAAAAAATCTTTTCTTCTTTGCCCAAGTTATCCACTGAGTAGAGAGTAGATCAGCTTCCATATGTATGTGGGCTTTCTGGTTTTTTTTTTTTTGTTGTTGTTGTTGTTGGTGGTGGTCGTGGTGGTGGCGTTATTGAAGACCAGTCTTAGTCTGTGGTGAGCTGATAGGATGCATGGGATAATCTCATTTTTTTGGTATATGTTGAGGGAGGCCTGTTTTGTGACCAATTATATGGTCAGTTTTGGAGAAGGTACCGTGAAGGAGGTATGTTCTTTTGTTTTAAGATGAAATGTTCTATAGATATCTGAAAAATCCATTTGGTTCATAACTTCTCTTAGTTTCACTGTGTCTTTGTTTAGTTTTTGTTTCCAAGATTTTTCCATTGATAAGAGTGGGGTGTTGAAGTCTTCCATTATTATTGTGTGAGGTGCAATGTGTGTTTTGAGCTTTGGTAAAGTTTCTTTTATGAATGTGGTGCTCTTGCATTTGGAGCATAGGTGTTCAGAATTGAGAGTTCATCTTGTTAGATTTTTCCTTTGATGAGTATGAAGTGTCCTTCCTGATCTATTTTGATAACTTTTGGTTGAATGTCAATTTTATTTGATATTACAATGACTACTACAGCTTGTTTCTTTGGCCCATTTGCTTAGATTTTTTTCTAGCCTTTTACTCTGAGGTCTGTACTCTGTTTTTGTCACTGAGGTGCATTTCTTGTATCCAACAAAATGCTGGGTCCTGTTTATGTTTCCAGTATGTTATTCTATGCTTTTTTATTGGGGAATTGAGTCCATTGCTATTAAGAAATATTAAGGAAAAGTGATTGTTGCTTCCTGCTATTTTTATTGGTAGAGGTTGAATTATGTTCATATGACTATCTTCTTTTGGGGTTGTTGGAAGAAGATTACTTTCTTGCTTTTTCTAGGGTGCAATTTTCCTCCTTGTATTGGTGTTTTCCATCCATTATCCTTTGTAGTTCCTGTTACCAAAGACACATGAACGTCAGACACAGTTCCCAAATGACTTGAGTTCAAACTGACCTGAGAGTCTCCTACTTGATGACTAGTTCTCATTTTACCAGAAGGTGGCATGCAAGCTTTCAAAGGAGGATGCAACGAATAGTCTTATCCAGTTTAAATGCCTATAAACTACAAAAATAAGTAGCAAAACACACTATCTCCAAAGGTGCAATAATAGCACATATACATTGGTGATAACCAACCAACAACTCTCTAATTGTACTTAAGGCCTGGTGAACAAGAATGAAGTCATGCCTGATACTGAAATCCTAGTCAACTATCTAGGGTAGTAAAGTCATGGGTTTTGCAAGAGAACTTATAACCACAACTTTACTAAAACAGCTACATTCTAAATATGTATTCTTAAAATTGCAAATATCTATGGATCTCATCCCTTATTAAAGAAATAGTTCACTGCAACAGATTGGGATGATCACAGAAAAATCACAACTAGTCAAATGGCTGAGAACAAGTTATAGCTGCTTGCATTCTCATATATATGTACATGTATGTGTAAGTATGTATAAGTACTCCTAAATATATAAATATGGAAAAGTCAATCCATATAGTCTTATGTACATGTAAATTATATGTGGAATGACCACTTGATGTTGGATAACCAATTAGAAGTCTCTTCCCTGGGGAATGTTATTTCTCCTACTCTCAGCATTCTTTTGGTGTCCAAAGTATTTTGCCTAGGGTTGAGATCACATGACTCTCCCTGCTATGGTGTTAGTATATCTGTTGATATCTTATTTATTTATCTTCATTTATTATTTAATGAAGTCCTGCTAAGACTTCATTAGTGCTGCTTTTGAAACTTTTCTAGAAGGTGCAATGTCATCTCAAACTTCCTTTTTCTCTGGAACCATTAAAGTCAACACCTTTGGCTAATGAGAAATAGGTCAATTTCTTCCTATATAAACTCTCCTGTGTAAATTAGAGCATATGACTATGTGCTTTCAGGTTCAATAAACTCTTGGGTAGAATCTTCTGTTTCCTGCTGGTTGTGGAAAGCAGAAGTTTGTAGAGGTGTTTAAAAAGGTAGCAATCGGTTGTAGAAAGGTAAGGCCAATATAATGGATGGGGAAAATCATTGTTTTCCAATCTATGTTCATCTTTTCAAGTGTTACTTGAGAACAACAACAAAAAAAAGTGACTATGATGTTTTTGGTATAAAGTTAGCTATAGAAATTCTTTGGAATTTCTTCTCTCTCCAGTAATATCAGCTGATCATTGATGGTTATTGTATGTAAACTACTTTTTTATCTCATGTCCTAATTCAATTGAGAATTAATTTATTGTTTAAAATAAGAGTGAGGGCAGTTCAAAATCACAATTGTTCTAGCTTTTTGGTCTGCATATGAGGCACACATTTATCAATCTTAATGACTTCTCCAGTCTTTCCAATTTTCTCCAAATGCCAAATGATTGTAAAGTAGTTTTCTGGCAAGTTCTCATATAGTTGTAAGAGAGTTATCTTTGATGATTACTGTCAGTTGTCAACATCACATGGCTTACCAGTATGTTAAGCCACTCCACTCCTTTGCAAAACTGCTCAACCTAGCACCGCAAAGCACATTCCTTAGTAGTTACTTGGCAAATATATTATCAACTTGCATGTTATCTCTTCTGTTTTATTTTTTAGTTCATTTAAACTTGAGTGATAAAAATCACTTAATTTGCTTTTTGACACATAATTTCTGTAGTAAAAAATCAATGTATAGTAATCAGCAAATAATATAGCACTAGCAAAAAATAAAGTGGTTTATGAATATTGAAATCATGAGTATAATAATTGCACTTATTCATATGTCAAACATTTATTAACAATATGAAAATGCAAATTTCAGTAACAAAAGTTACTTAGCATCATCAAGAGAGCATATATTGCAGCTATTTGCCTGAAAAGCAGGTGTAAGTAATTTATAATAAAGCTGAGTAGAATTTGTCAGCAAAGAAGCTGTCCCATTTTTTCTAAGCAATGAGGTCTTAATCATATTAACCAGAGAAATTTCACTAAAAATTAGTAATAGTATTTGGAAAGCTCTGACCTTCAACTAATTCTGAGGGGGAAAACAAAATTATTTATTCCTCATCAAAGCCCAACTTATTCCTGAAAATCAGAAAATGCAATTTTTTTCTACTCTAATTACTACTTTGGGTATTATTTGTGACATTTCATGGTTATCTTAAGATTGAATGTTATCTGGGGATGAAATACTCTCTCAGAAGTTAAAAGAACTTGTTCTTCTAGAGGACCCAGGTTTAATTTCCAGCACCTGTATGACAGCTCATAATTGATTGTAATTCCAGCTCCAGGTGATTTCATTCCCTCTTCTGGAACTCCTTGTGTGCAGGGATGTATATTGTGCACAGACATACATGTAGGCAAAAAACTATAAAAACTATACACATAACATTTTAAAAAGAAATCTAAACGTAGGTTAAAAAAATAAAGAACTGCTTTGGCTAACTTTAGTGATGTTTTAAAACAAAAAGTCTATTTCACTTTCTTTATGTAGAAATATATATTTATCAAAGAGACTTTCATAGAACCATCAATATTCAAATCCCCAGGGAAGCTTATGGCTAAAAGCCATATAAAATATAACCAATAATTAGCCTGCTGCATATAAATTTAAGGCATAGTTATGGAAGTGCAGATTTAAGTATTAAAAAATAAAACAAAATGGAAAACTAAAAACCCAAGAGGTGTTTAAATATTGAAAGAGCTAATGTTGAAGAAGGCAAACAAGCAAAAGAAAGTCTGACTGAACATGAGCACTCAGTGGAATAATCAAACACTCTTCCATACTGCAGTGTGACTAGCTGTGGTTCAGCTCATGTGACTGAGCGAAGGTAAGTTCATCAATTACAGACACCTTTGGAAGTCTGTGAATTTTGTGTGTGAAGCTCGGATCACTTAAAGTCAGTTTTCCCTTCTGTAACAGTTTCAGTAACTGCAGAAAAAGAATACAAATGAATTATCTTATGTCTGTCAATCTCCTGAAAGCCAAGCATGCCTGTACAATCCAGGGATAAAAGTTCCTTGTTTTCCCCTCAGTTAATATGGTGATTTGAATGAATATGGTCCCATAAGCTCATATACATTTGAATAGTTGTTCTTAAATTGATGGAAGTGTTTTGGGAGGATTAGGAGTTTGGCCTTGTATCACTTGAGATGGGCTTTGACATTTCAAAAGTTCATGCTCTTCCAATTGGTTCTCTCTCTGCTTCATGCTTGTAGATCAGGGTGTGGCCCTCAGCTACTGCTCCAGCACCATGACTACCATACTCTTTATCACTCTAACTCTGAAACCATGAGCTCCTGAGTTAAATACTTTCTTTCATAAGTTGCTTTGGTCATGGTGTTTTAGCATAGCTATAAAAAAGTAACTAAGACAATGCATCATAAGCAACATAATCTGCTGTTTTAAGCAACCCAGTGATGGAATTTTCCCCCACTCAGATGGGTTCAGTGAGGAAGACATTTATAGAGAGACACACATGCCATGGAAGACATATATGCTAAAAAGAATTAGTCATGTCTAAATAATCCATAGCTAAAAATTAGGCTCCAGACAAACAAATAACCCTATTAAAAAGGGGTACAGAGCTAAACAAATAATTCCCAGCTGAGCAATAACAAATGGCTGAGAAGCACCTAAAAAAGTGTTCAACATCCTTAGTCATCAAGGGAATGCAAATAAAAACAACCCTGAGATTCCACCTCACAACAGTCAGAATGGCAGAGATTAAACACTCAGGTGAGAGCAGATGCTGGTGAGGATGTAGAGAAAGAGGAACATTTCTCCATTTTTGGTGGGATTGCAAGCTGGTACAACAACTCTGGAAATCAGTCTGGCAGTTCCTCAGAAAATTGAACATATTACTACCAGAAGACCCAGCCATACCACTCCTGGGCAAGACACATGCTGCACTAGGTTCATAGCAGCCTTATTTATAACAGCCACAAGCTGGAAAGAATCAAGATGTCCTTCTTCAGAGGAATGGATACCGAAAATGTGGTATATTTACACAATGGAGTATTACTCAGCTATTCAAAACAATGACTTCATTAAATTCTTAGGCAAATGGATGGAACTAGAAAATATCATTCTGAGTGAAGTAACCCAGTTACAAAAGAACACATGGTATACACTCACTGATAAATGGATATTACCCCCAAAGCTAGGAATACTCAAGATACAATTCACAGACCATATGAAACTTAAGAGGAAGGAAGACCAAAATGTGGATGCTTCAGTCCTTCTTAGAAGGGTGAACAAAATACTCATGGGAGGCAGAGGTTGGGAGGGACTTAGGAGAAAGAGAGGAGTGGGAGAGGGAAATAGAGGGGCAGAATCAGGTATGGGCAGAGATGTGGATGATATACAGAGGGTCAGGAATTTGAACAGAGGTGTGTAGCAATGAGGGATAAGGGACTTGTGGTAGTCACCAGCAAGTTCCAGATGCCAGGAAAGCAAGTGGCTTCCAGGACCCAACAGGAATGAGATTAGCTGAAATGCCCAATGAAGAGGCAGGAGAACCTGTAGAGACCATATCCAGAGGCTAGACAAGGTCCCCCATTCATCTTCTAATTTTTAACCTAGAATGGCTCCTGTCTAAAGGAAATACATGTACAAAGTGTGGAGCAGAGACTGAAGTAAAGGTCATCCAGAGACTACCCCACCTGGGGATCCATCCCATATATAGACACCAAACCCAGACACTATTACAGAGTGCTTGACAAAAGTCTGTTGTAGCTGTCTTGTGAGAGACTCTGCCAGAGTCTGACAAATACAGATGAGGATGCTCGCAGCCAACCATTGGTCTGAGCATGGGGAGGGACCTCAGTGGAGGAGTTAGAGAAAGGATTGAAGGAGCTGAAGGGGTTTGCAACCCCATGGGAAGAACAACAATACCAACCAACCAGATCCCTCAGAGCTCCCAGGGATTAAACCACCAATGAAAGAGTACACTGAGCATGTAGCAGAGGATGCCATTGTCTGGCATCAGTTGGAGGAAAGGCCCTTGTGTGGGGCTGTGTCTCGCATTTGGGCATGGGTGCTGTTGGGCTGAGTTGTGGATCTTGAGTGTCTTCCACCCAGGGCAGCTAGGGCCACAACGCAGGGGGTCAGAAGCACAGGAATTTGACTGAGTTTACTCCATGCAGCAATGAGCAGACACCAGGCTATGAGAAGCCATCGAGTGTGGTGAGATCCCAGTCTGAGGTCCCCCATGGGCCGGAGCTCTTGTGTTGGGGGTCCCCGGGCCAAGGCAGCTGGCCAGAGACTGGCTGGTCTCAGTCCTTGGGATCTTAGGCACAGCTGAGGGGCCGCAGAAGAACTGAGATGGGGGGCTTTTGGGCTGGATCTGTCAGCAGCCGAAAGGGGTGAGAGGGAGAAGCTCTAGCAGTGGCCCACAGTGTAGTGAGACTCTTGGTCACTACAAATCACTTTGCTGAGTCATGGCTGGTTCGGCTGGCTTGCTTGAGTTCGAAGGCCTCCACGGCTAGAACATAGAGAAGTTCTTCGCTAGAAGATTAGGTGGCAGCTAATTGGTTGATGGCCCCCTCTAGAGTTCTCCATGGTGGTCTCAAAGACAAGAGGAAGTCCATGGTTTTAAAAGGTTTATTGTCATGGTGGAAAGTGGATGAAGCTGTACCCTGTGTTCTCAGGGTGGGTCTGAGGTTAAATACCTTTTGCAAGTAGTAGGAGGATCTGGGGAGGAATTCTTAATTGGCTAAGCACTCTGGCCTTTAGGTAACTCATGAATATGGAGATCTCTTGAGGCTCTGTGGCCTGTAGTCATGCCCTCTAACTGTGCTATGTGACCTTAAGGCCACAAACATTTCTTTGGGAGGTGCTGTGGATGGCTGAAGCTAAGTGAAAGGAGCCAGGGCCCAGGAGAAAGGCCAGACACCTACCATCCTTTTTGGGTCTCTGAGTTTTGAGGCCTGTGCTTGACCAGGTATCCAGCTGCCTCTGACAGCCCACCATCCCACACCCTTGGTCCTGTGAAGGCTTGATTCCCCAGTGTAGAGGAATGCCATGGAAGTGAGGTGGGAGTGAGTGGGTGGGAGGGCAAACATCCTCAATGAAGCAAGGGGAAGGTGGATGGGATAGGGAGGTTCATGAGGGGACTGGGAAAAGGGATAACATTTGAAATGTAAATATATAAAATATCCTATAAATTGTGTTTTTTCTAAAACTGAATCCAAGAACACATCAAAAACACATTCACTATAATCAAGTAGGCTTCATTCCAGGTATGCAAGGTTGGTTCAATGTATGAAAATCCATTAATGTAATTCACTATATAAACAAACTCAAAGAAAGACATAACACGATCATGTCATCAGATGCTGAAAAAGCATTTGACAAAATACAACACCCCTTCATGTCAATAGTATTGGAGTGATCAGGAAGTCAAGGCCCTTATGTAACATAATAAAACGATATACAGCAAACGAACAGCCAGTATCAAATTAAATGGAAAGAAACATGAAACAATCCCACTAAAATCAGGGACAAGGATGCCCGCTCTCCCCATATTTACTCAATATAGTACTCGAAGTTCTAGCACAAGCAATAAGACACCAAGAGGAGATCACAGGCATATAAATTGGCAAAGAAGAGGTCAAAGTATCCCTATTTGCAGATAATAGTGTAGTATACATAAGTGACATCAAAAGTTCTTCATAAGAACTTCTTCAGCAAAGTGGCCAAATATAAAATTAACTAATAAAAAAAAAGCCTTTCTTTATACAAATGATAAATAGGCTGAAAAAGAAAATAGGTATACAACACCCTTCATAGTATTCACAAATAACATAAAATATCTTGGGGTAACTCTAACCAAACAAGTGAAAGATCTTTATGACAAGAATTTCAAGTCTCTCAAGAAAGAAATTGAAGACCTCAGAAAATGGAAAAATCTCCCATGCTCATGGATTGATAGGATTAAATAGTAAAAATGGCCATCCTATGAAAAGCAATCTACAGATTCAATGCAATTCCTATCAAAATTCCAACACAATTCTTCAAAGACATGGAAAGAGCAATTCTCAATTTTTTATTGAAAACCAAAAGCCCAGGATAGTGAAAACAATTCTTAACAGTAAAAGAACTTCTGAGGCAATCAATATCTCTGAACACAAGCTGTACTACAGAGCAATAGTGATAAAAACTGCATAGCATTGGTACAGAAACAGACATATTGATCAGTGGACTAGACTTGAAGACCCAGAAATAAAACCACACACTTATGAACACTTGATCTTTGAGAAAGAAGACTAAAATATACAATGGCAAAAAGAAAGCATTTTCAATAAATAGTGATGGTCTAACTGCCAGTGGGTATGTAGAAAAATGAAAATAGATCCATATTTGTCACCTTGCATAAAGCTTAAGCCCACATGGATCAAGGACCTCAACATAAGACTAGATAAACACTTAATCTAATAGAAGTGAAAGTGGGAAAGGGCCTCAAACACATTGGCATGGAGGAGGGTGAGGATTTCCTAAACAGAACTCCAATGACTCAGGCTTTAAGATCTAGAATTGATATATGGGACAGCATGAAACTGGAAATCTTCTGTAAGGAAAAGAGCATTGTCAATAGGACAAATTGGAAATCTATAGATTGGGAAAAAAATCTTCACTAATTTCACATCCAATGGAGGGCTAATATCCAAACTGTATAAAGAACTCAAGAAGGTAACCTCCAAAAAAACCTAGACAACCCAATCAAAAAATGGGGTATAGGGCGAAATAGAGCCATTTCATGGCAGAGGAATCTTGAATGACCAAGAAGAATTTAAAGAAAGGTTCAAAGTTCTTAGTTATCAGGGAAATACAAATAAAAATAACCCATAAATTCCACCTTATACCATTCTAAATGGCTAAGATCAAAATCTCAGGTGACAGCACATGTTGGTGAGGATGTGGACAAAGAGGAACACTCATCCATTGCTGGTGAAATTGCAAACTAGTACAACCACTCTGGAAATCAATCTGGAGGCTCTTCATAAAATTTGAAATAGATCTACCTTAAGATTCAGCTATACCACTCTTGTGCATATATACACAAAAGATGCCCCACCATTCAACAGGAGCACATGCTCGACTATGTTTGTAATGGCCTTATTTGTGATAGCCAGAAGCTGAAAACAAGATATCTTACAATGGAAGAATGGATACAGAAAAATGTGGTGCATTTACACAATTGGATGCTATTCAGCTATTAAGAATAAGGACATCATGAGTTTTTCAGGCAAATATCTAGAAAATATCATGCTGAGTGAAGTAACTCAGACTCATAGGGACATGCATGGTATGTACTCACTAATAAGTGGATATTAGCCAAAAATGTACAGAATACCCCGGATACAATCCACAGAAGTCAAGAAGCTTTACAAGCCGAAGGGCCCAAGTGAGAATGCTTTAATCCCACTTGGGAGGGAGAAGAAAGCAATTACAGGGATGTGGGGCAAGGTAGGGAGGGTCATGGGTAGTAGAGGGGAGGGGGACGAGAAAAGGGGAACATGATCAGGTATTGGAGTGGGGGGACATCAGTGAAACCCTGAGGGATAACAGAATGAATAGAAACAGGCAACCTTGGGATATGGAGATGGGGACACTCTCTAGAATGTACCAGAAACATGGGAGGTGATAAACTCTCTCAGAAGTTAAAGGGAGGGACCTTAGATGAAATGCCCAACAGTGGGGAGAGTGAATTCATAAAGTCTACCTTTAGTGTTAAGGAATTCATGTCAAATTCACAAAGCAATAGAATCAGGGGATGCTAGTCCAGTGGTTCTCAACCTTACTATTATTATGACCCTTTAATACAGGTCACATTTTGTGACCCCCAACCATAAAATTATATTTGTTGTTCCTTCTTAACTGTAATTTTGTTGTTACGAATCATATTTTAAATATCTAATATGCAGATGGTTTTAGATGACCCATGTGAAAGGGTCATTCAATTATCAAAGAGATTTCAATCCTCAGGTGGAGAACCTCTGGTCTATTCAACTCTCTTCAAGGATGCCGTAACTAGCACTCTGTGCAGTTTCTATCATAGATTGCTGCCAGAAGCCAGGACCCTCGCCCTTACCCTCACCCCCTACCTTTCCCCACCTGCACAATGTCCCCTGGAGCTTGGCAACCACAAGATCCTGTTTGGCAGCTGCAGAGAGATTCAAGGCAGTGTATCGTATCTTCTGAGGAAAGCATGTAGACCATAATTCAAGGGAGTGTACCATGTAGACCATGAAATGTTTCAAGGCACAGGCCAAGAAGATTCTGTACTTTTCCATCACCTGGCCCCTCTTACCCCCTCCCCTTATAAAATATATTATAAAAAGGCGCTTTGCGCTCAAATAGATGGCTCTTGAGAAGCAATTGCTTCCTTGAGTCTGTTCTCTCTCACCCGTTCTTTTTCAGGTTGTGGTCCTCCTCACCCCCACGAATAACTAGGACCTGCAGGTCGGGTCAAGTGGCACCCAATGTAGGGCTCGAGGCATGGACCCCTCCGGACAGACCCTCATTGAAGACGTGCGCACAACATCAAGATTGAGTGAGACAGCAATCGTCGCCCGCGACTTGTCGTCCTTGGGTAAGTTTCATTTTCATTCCATCCCATAGAGAATGGACCATTGTTTGTCTAAGGAGGCGTCCTTCATAAAGGACCTCAAGCATGCACTCAGAGAGAGAGGAATAAGGGTTAAGAAAAAGGATCTTATAAGTTTTTTGTTTTTATTGATGAGAAGTGTCCTTGGTTTATGATTGATGGTCCTACCATCCATCCCAAGAAGTGGCAGAAGGTAGGTCGTGAATTAAATGAGAAAATTAAAACTGAAGGTGATGCGACTGTTGCCGCCACAATCTTTTCCTTTTGGGGCATTATTAGGGATGTTATTGAAGATGCAGACAAGGATACAGGGAAACGACAACTCTTATCCGTTGCTGAATATTTTCTGTCACAATCTCAGCCTAATTCTACCTGCCCATCTCGTCAGCCCTCTCGGACTCCATCTCAGGCTTCTGTTTCTTTTACTCTTATAGACATCCCTCCTGAACAGGTCTCCCCTACTTCTGATCCGCCTCGTCTCTATCCAGATTTACCTTCTCTCAACCCCTCTCCTCTGATTTCTCAGCCTCCACCTTATGATTCTTCAGCTGCTGCCGACCCACGGACTCCCTCCTCCATTCACCTTTGCAACCCTGTACTGCAAAAACCTGCTTCCCTCTGTTCCCCCTGCCTTGCTATTAAGTGCCACTCTCTGCCGCCCTCTAGGCAGACTTCACTGGCTGCTCTCCCTGGCCCTGAGCCTTTGGACCCCAGTGATGCCACCACCCTTGAAGAGGAAGCCGCTCGCTATCACAGCCCTGACAGGCCTCCCCTTACAGCACCTTCTGCTCCTCTTTCCATGCTTGCCTTTCCAACTTTCCCTGCCACTTTGCCTAACTCTCTCTCTGATATGTGGGACCGCTTCTCTTCTCAGGTTCGTGAGCTGACGGACATCCTCAGCCTCCAAAAGCAAGTTTTGTGTCTCTCGGTCCTTTGCTCTTCCTCTGCTCCTTCTCAAGATTCCCTTCATTTAGCCTTTCCTGTCACCCGATCTCAGGCTCCCTCCTCACAGACACCCGCAGCTGCAGCTTCTGACTTTGAGTCTCGACAGACTCCACCGCTTCCTCCTGCCGCTTGGTCCGATACTCGGCACCCTCCCTCCTCTGCACCTGCTGCACCCCCTCCTTCTCATCTTGCGCCTGCTTCCTCTTCTTGTCCCTCTTGCAAGCTTTCCCGAACACCCCATCTCCAGTCCAAGACTGAGGCCAATTCCTCTGAGAATGAGCCCAATTCAGACATTGAAAATGATAGCCATGAGAACGATTCTACAAGTGATCCCACAGTTTTCAAAAAACTCTGTTTTAAACATCTTGAAAAGCTGAATTCAGCCGTTAGGAATTATGGCCCCAATGCGATGCGGCTGGCCTTTATGTATGCCCTGGCCCTACTCACAGAGATCGTTCCCAGGGCTACAAGTTCGGCCATTCTCCTGACTTTTTTGAGCATCGTGGGGCTGTGAGACCACAGGAGATGCATATTGGAGTCCCCACTCCTCCTGGGATTATATTACCCTATGGAGGAAATTTCTTCCCAAATATTTACAGGAGAAATTAGGTGTATCCACGGTTGACCCTCTAAGATCCCAATGTCAAAGTAATTGGTGTTCCCCCCTCCTCATTTCCTTTACTGAGAGAGGGAAGAATAAAGATTGGATGGCTGGAGGATTCATATGGGGCTTGCGTCTGAGAGAGTGCACTACTTGGCCATGTGGCTGCTCAGACCCAGGGCTCACCTTTACAATAAAGCTTCTTAAGACCATCCCTAACAAAAATATTGCCGCCATGGGCCCCAATCCTGTATTACAACACCCCTCAAAGCCCCTCAATCCAGCCCCCAAACCTACGGTTGCTGCCCACCCCTGGTGCCTCGCCCTCATCCTTTCCCTTGGTGCCTTTGGCCACTATGTTTCAGCCCACTGTTCCCAAGGGCCCTCTTAGTTCTGCTGACCTCATCATTTCCTTGGTAAATGTTTCTCTTGAGGCTATCCATAATACCAGCGATCCTAATTATCAACAATGCTGGTTTTGTTTTTCACCTACTCCCCTCTTCTATGAGGGGATAGCTATCCTCTCCCCTCCCACTTTTACCAATGATGGTAACAGACTCCTTGGGACTTATTTGCCTGAAGGAGGTCTTACCCTTAGCTCCATTTCAGGAATAGGCCTTTGCCTTTTTGGACCCTTCATGTTCCCCCCCTAGGGACTTGATTTTGGTGTGTAACCAGACAATGATCCTCAATAATACCTTTCTATATACCCTGGCACCCAATGGTACATATTTTGCCTATGCTTCTGGCTTGACCCCTTATATATTTAATCCCAGTTTTTTACATTTTAGAGATTATTGTGTAATTGTTACCATTCTCTCGCATTTTTTTATACACGATCAAGAGTCCTTCCTTAATATTATAGATCAAGGATCTTCTCTAAGAACCAAGAGAGAACCCCTGACTGCCCTCACCTTGTCTGTCATACTAGAATTAGTGCCATCGGTGCAGGCACGGGTATAGCTTCCTTGGTGACTTCCAATAATCACTATTCTCATCTCCAATCCCTCATTGATAAAGATTTAAATAATTTAAGGGAAGGAGTATAAGATCTTAAGGACTCTGTGGCTTCCCTTTCTGAGGTGATGCTACAAAACAGGAGAGGACTTGACCTTGTCTTCCTTAAGGAAGGGGGTCTCTGAGTGGCCCTCAGAGAAGAGTGTTGCTTTTACTCCAATAAGACAGGCCTTATCCAAAATAGCCTGGACAAGGTCAAAAGGAGTTTAGAAGAAAGAAAAAGAGTGAGAGAACAACAAGAGTCATGGAATCAAAACTGGTTCTCTACCTCTCCTTGGCTCACCACCCTGTTGCCTAGTATACTAGGAAGCCTTGTTGGCATTCTTTTGCTTCTCTCCTTTGGCCCCTGGGCCTTTAATCATCTCACAAGTTTTGTTAAGAACCAGGTTGATCTGCCATCAAGAAGCCAGTCGAAGTCCATTACCATCAGTTGAAAATTGAAGAAGATCCAGAAGTGATTCTGCCGGAGATAGACACAGCTGCCAGCCCCCCTGCCACCCCACCCCTTACAGTCAACCCCTAGACTTCCACGCCCTCCAGAAGGGTTCCTGGTATGCCTGGCTCTGCCCTCGTTTCTCTTGCTAGGGAGCCTGGCCTCTTGATCACCCCAACAAAAATTGGCTTTTTCCTAAACCAAGACCACCCTTGATGTGGCCCGCTAACATTGGGGAGCCTTCCTTTATGACAATATTACACCCCAAACTGACAAATGGTTGGTAACCTGAACATTTACAAGAGACTAGGATGGCTGTGGGTTAGCCCAGTGACGGGATTATTGTAGGTCCACTTCCCAGGGGCCCACCCAATGCAGCTGGAAAGGAGTGCGTGGTGCTGGGAGTGGGTGCAGCCTACATGGCCTAAGACAGGGCCCTCACCCTCCTTTCACCCACCTCGGGATCCCTTGACATTGCCCATCATCGACAGCCTAAAGCCTTCGACCATCGACGTGACTCATCTTACATCAATGTTTTGGGGTTGTGAACTTGTCCAAGACTCCCCATAATTAGACTTCTAAATTCTAAATTTCACATAGTTGGGATTGATCACAAGACACTTTCTCTATCTAAACAGAGAAGGGGGAGATGCCAGAAGCAAAGACCCTCGCCCTTACCCTCACCCCCTACCTTTCCCCACCTGCACAATATCCCCTGCAGCTTGGCAACCACAAGATCCTGTTTGGCAGCTGCAGAGAGATTCAAGGCAGTGTACCGTATCTTCTGAGGAAAGCAGGTAGACCATAATTCAAGGGAGTGTGCCATGTAGACCATGAAATGTTTCAAGGCACAGGCCAAGAAGATTCTGTACTTTTCTATCACCTTGTCCCTCTTAACCCCTCTTCTTGTAAAATATATTATAAAAAGGTGCTTTGCACTCTAATAGATGGCTCTTGACAAGTAATTGCTTCTTTGAGTCCGTTCTTCTCTCTCACCCATTCTTTTTCAGGTTGTGGTCCTCCTCACCCCCACGAATAACTAGGACCCGCAGGTCGGGTCAGATTGCTTAGAGTTCAACACAAAGAAAGAGAAACAATAATATACATACAAATTGTTTCTCTTCACTTGGACCAGATGTGTTTAGGAGTTTAGGATACTGAAAGGCTCATGGCCAAATGATGTCTGTTTGAATAGTGTCTTTGAGCACTTCTAAGCTGCATTGTTTTTGAAGAAGAGGAAACATCTTGTTTCTGGCATTCTTTGGTCAGGTAGAGGCATTCCTTCTTGGGGAATAAACAAAAGTCTAAGAGAACAGACTTCATACAGCAAGATAGGGTGCAAAGGGCTTCTGTAAGCAGGTTATCAATGCACAAGTGTTGGATGTAATAATGCACAAGAGATTAGAAACTTCTATTCTCAAAAAGACTGATGGGTTACCTTTTATGTAAGAAAATACCATTCACTTTAGCAGTAATAGATTGGAATGTCTAGACTCATAGAAATTGATAATGAGTAAAGTTTTTATGTCCAGCATAATTGTGCAGAAATCAATCCAGAGGCTACTGGTTCATGGCTGACAGGAATAAGGCAATTGTGCATCTATTCACTTCCCCCTGGAAATATCTAATGCCACCTTAACTTACACAATGCAAAAACTGTAGTTATTTTGCTACTTCTCAGGTCTGACCATTTGCTGCTTTCTATGTGATTACTAATTCCTCCTTTTACTAAGTTCCTAATTTTCTTGCTCAATCTGGACGTCTTCCCATTAATGTCTCCTTTAATGTTTCTATATCTTCAGTTACATCATCAAGTTTTCATGGCTCATCTCTGGTCTCTTTGTCTTAAAGTTTAGATATTTTTAGACTTGTTTAGTGTAGGCTCAAAAGGCCACCTTTACATTCTGATACATGTACTTATCTCAAACATCTACTCTGAAACCTTCATTCATTATAGACCTTGTCCTTAACTCACTCCTTATTTGGTAGACCATGTGGAGGCCTCTTAAGACATGACTCCTCCAGAAATCTGCCTGTCACCCAAAGATCTACCAAGAGTAATATATATTACCATTTTCCAAGTTTCCCAAATGCCAAGTCTAGACACCCCACCCCCTCATAGGGTTTGGGTTATGCTAGAAATTTTACAGTCTTCCCTCTATTCACTAATTCTACCATCTGCTTCATCTACACTGGAATAAACAGAATCAAAGTCCTTATTAGCAACTAGTAGTTTAGCACAGCACTTCTTATTGCATTTTCCTTCTTTCTTTCTTTCTTTCTTTCTTTCTTTCTTTCTTTCTTTCTCTCTTTCTTCCCTTCTTTCTTTTTTTTAAAAATAAGGAATTGTTTATTTTTGAGAAAAAGATCCTAAACATCAGGCTGCTCACAAAAATAACACATGGTATAACTTTAGAAAACAAATATTAAGACTATTGCACTATTTTCCTGTAAGATGCATTTGACATTCCAACTCCCATTCACAAAAATACATGGTTACATTCGTGTTGTAACAATCCCACTCATGTGAGGGAAAACACACACCTCTAATACAAAGCTGCACTCGGGGTTACAAGGAAATGAGATGCCTCTGCAGTTAGGGAAGCAACTACTGAAATCATGAATGGGAAGAACTGTACTCCCTGCATAACAAGAGATTATTTTGGAGAGAGTTGATAAAAACCATACAACTTTTTATTGCTAAGTCAAAGAGGTATCAAAATTAAAGCAAAACTTATGAGGTAAGACTTAACGAAACTTCTATGGAACATCAAAGGAAGTGAAAATGAAACAATTATGAATTAATGAACACAGGAAGGATAAGGAGGGAGAGCAGTGAGAATGTGCAGAAGATTCTAGGGGAGAGGATCTGGTGTTACCTTGATCTCTCACAAGCGCCTAGGTAAATGAATAACGAGATAAGATTTCTAAGCTCCACTATGTGCTTAAGAGTCATCCTCCCCATTGGCGCTGTCTCTGTCATCTTCTCCTTCATGCTTTTATTCATGATCCTTCAACTCCAGCTGGTCATCCCCCCGATCTTCATTATCATCATCATCCAGCAGGTCACGCTCCTCAGAAGAGTTATCTGCACCTGCCTCAGACTCCATCTTCACATTTGTCTCATCTCTTTTCACAGAGGCACTGCTCTGCTCTTCTTCAGACTTTTCATTCTTCATCTCTACTGCTTGTCTGCTTTGTTCTTTTTCAATTTTTTTCCAGGCTTTCCAGCAGAGAATCCACATTTTGTTTTATCTGAGTCAACTCCTTTTCAATGGCCTGAAGGTCCTCACCTTTCAGCTTTCCAGACTTGGAAGAAGATCCCTTGTCCACTCTTCGGATTGAATCCACTTTTGCCCCTTCATGAGGTGTTCCTTTACACACGCTGGCATTTGGAAGGCACCACGGCTCGAGCAATAGGAGGAGGAGGAGGAACACATGCTGGGTAACTGTACATCCTGTCATAATAATCCCGTTCAAAGTCATAGTCCAAGTCAAATGAGGAGCTGAGAAGAGGGGCCGGAGAAGGGTGTTCTGGTACTGACCCGTACATCTCTGCTGCAGATCGTTTCACACCTGCTTTTCCTCAGTTCACTTTTGGCTCTGCAGCCAGGTTAATATCTAAAACCTGGCCAGCAATCATTCTGCCATCCTCTCCAGCTACAGCAGCTCGAGCATTTCTTTCATTAACATACTGGACAAAGGCAAAGCCTTTATGCACAGAGCAACACACAGTTTTGCCATACTTTGAAAATATGGCCTCCACATCAGACTTCTTGACCACCAGAGTATTGAGATTCCCAATGAAAATACGGGAATTCATGGATCGAGGATCTGTCTTATTGATAACATTGCTAGCCATCTCCTTTGATGATGAGGTTTCTCACAAAGCTGAAAATGTAGCTGAAGATCAAAAAAAAAAAACTCACTGTATGTTTGCCGTAGTGCACACCAAATTGGATCAGTATGTTAAAAATGTCTTTATAAAATCAGTTTTGGAATAGGAATGTGTGTGTTCTGGAAGGATGGGGAAGGGAAGTTAAAAGTCAAAGCTGAGCTCCAATGAGTAAGGATGGGGTTCACCTTGCTGCCCAAGAGTTAGGAGAGAGAGAAGAGACTGCCTCTCCTACTGCGGTTCTACGCCGAGATGCCGGAGCTACAACAGCAAGGAACCACACGAACTTTCTCTCTCCGTCTCCTCACAAAATAGCCCCGAGCTCCCGCCCTTATTGCATTTTCTTACCTCAACTTCATACACTTTCTCTGTAAAGTAACTGAAGATGATCTTTTTAATGCATAAATAAACAGAGTGTCTTTTACCTTCATTTTTACCAAAGAACTTGTATGAAGGTCACGTCTATGGAATACCCAGAGTTCAGAGGCTATAAGTATATTATGTCCGTACCAAAAATATTCTCTAATAGTCTTTCTCCAGTTACTTTTTCATTAATACAATCAAGCCTTCACTTGCATGACTTTCAGGAAAATTATTTTTAAAGCACTATATTATATATCTTGGAAGGCAGAGCAAGTTACAAAGTGACAGTGCCTTTGTGTGCAGGAGAATCTAAGTTAGAGTTTTCATAGTAGATGTTCTTGGTCCATTTTGTGCCTTTTACACAAAGTAGAGTCATTTGGGAAGAGCAAACCTCAGTTGAGGAATTGCCTTCATCAGATTGGCATATCAGCAGGTCTGTCTACCATTTTCTTAATTGATGATTAAAGAGCTGGTGGTCTTTGTTTGCAAAGGATAACAGACTTAGCAAGGTAGCAAGCAGCTTTCTTCATTGTTCCTCTTCTACTTCTGTTAGAGAAGGATAGTGATTTTAATGAGTAAACCAAATAAAGCATTGTCTCTGTGAGTTGCTTTTGTTTATGGTGTTTATCACAGCAATAGATAGCAAAGAAACACAGAAGGTAATCTACGTATATGCAACAGCAATTCCCTAGTTGTTCATTGAATACAATATGCAATAGTATATATTTGCTGCATTTTTCACATAAATCAGTAGATTGGTTTGTGACTAACTTTAATATTCCTCATTATATATGCAATAAAAATACTTGGAATATAGTTTCTCAAACACAACTACCTAATTTGTTTCATAAATATTGAAGGTGCCTTTAGAAGTAATAAAAAGGAGACTCGAAAGTGAAGAGTCATGCTTCGTACCCCACTGATTCCTGAAGGACCCCTTTCACACACACATGCCTTCCCCACCCCCCCCTCAACCCCTATCTCCATGACTTTTTCTAGCCATAGTGGTGATGACTGGTTGACAGATTTGCTGCCAGACTGTAGGTTGAAAGGTCTCTGTGAAGGCTGTTATGAAATGTCAGAATTGACATGTCCCTAGAGGAGATTTTGAAGTCAATGCAGTAAGCTAATTTTCAGTATAGGCTTAAAAATAATTCACGTGTTTTTGAATTTATAGTCTTGAAATTGTGAGATCAATGTGACTCATTATGAAATGAGATTTAGAATATAATATATTGATTGGGGTATTTCACAGCTGCTGCCCTGGGATTTATAACATAATATTTTAGTTAATAATCTCTTTTTAAACATTCTTTTACTCTCAAACCCCTGAGGATTCCCCAGGAGAATGAAATTACCACTTGGAGGCCTAAGGGAGGTAGCTCCTAGAAGCTTCTCAGCTCAGAATGTATTTTGATTATTTAGATTTCAATTAAGAAGGATAGGTTTCACATTTATTTTTCTAATAATTTTGTATCTTTTTTTTTAGTTGCAATGTTTTAAATTACCAGCCATTAATCAAATTTAGACTAAAAAAGTAAAAGAGTTTCTTCTGTGGCTTGGTCTGTCTTTCTTCTGTCCCTGGTAGGCACACAGCTGGCCTATACTTGAAGTCTGCATTCCAACCATGAGGAGAATTACTGTGAGGAGCAGGTTATATGGAATCTATATTTTTTCAAGATGAAGGTATGACATATGTAGTTTCATATATCAATATATTATCTCATCTACAAAGCTTACCTTCTGTGCTACCTCATTTTGTCATCTGTAGTAAGAGTACAAACTAAATGGAAACAATCAAGGAAAGAATGAAAAATAACAGCTTTGCTTAGGCAAACATGCTTTCCATCATTGTTTCTGGGTTCACTTCACTGTGCCAGTAATGTGCAGAATGCTTTGTAAAAAAGGATCCATTTGATATGAACCTCTCTATATTCAGAAAAGTGAGAAGTAGTGATAGAAACAGACAGAAATAAGAAAAGCTATAGAATAAAGGACATACTGATTTGGAAGATGCTATACAGATTAATACCCATGATGCAGATGAGAAGATAAACCATACAGTACTTGATGGAACAAACATAAGAATATAGCTGTTTGGCTGGCTGGCTGGTTTAGTGGGCAGATGGATGGGCCAATGGGCATATGGATGAATGGGTAGACATATGTATGGACAGAAGAATAGCTGAGTAGATGTGTGTGTGTGTGTGTGTGTGTGTGTGTGTGTGTGTGTGTGTGTATCTTTTTGTGTTTGTGTAATTGGAAAGCTTTGGGCTAGATATTCATATATTGGATCTCTATTTGAATTTATAACATCATCTACCATCTAGACAAAAAGCTTTAACCTCTTTAAGTTTAGAAGATTCTTTAATATTAAAATGAGAATTTGCATAAATGTTTATCTTGAATATTGATTGTAGAAACTTATATTTGATACTGTTAATCTGGCTAAGAACATGAGGCATAATTACTACTAGTATTATTATGCTAAAGAAAGAGTATCAAATTCCCTCCTTAAAATTTATCCTTATACCCATAGGCAAGTATAACTTCCACCTCTCAGCTGAGAAGTTTCTATGTAATGTAATACAGAGTATTAAAAGTGGTAAATGTGCACAAATAAGTGATGGTGAAGTGCTCAGCACTAACTGTAATACCTGTATCACATTCACACCCACGTTTTCCATTCAACATTTAGAGGAACATTGCAAAAGAGAAGGAAAAAAGATTGTAAGAGCCAGATAGATGTCTGGAAGATTGTTACATGATAATGACTTCTGAATATAACAGTGTTGTACTCAGTAGGTACAGATGCTGCGGTTGGTAGCACAAGACTGACACTTCAACAAACCAGTCAACACTTGAACATGAAGAGGAAAGGATCTCATGAAGTTCCATCCATAGCAGAGGATCTATTGGTAATTAGTAGCCACACAGAGAGGAAGGTTTCTTTAGTAATGTGGTCCATGATGGCTTTCCCTTCCCTTAGTAAATGGCCCTGCATTCATGAGCGGGTGATTAACACTAGTAGGACTCAGTGAGTTAGTAACAAGAGAGGGCATGTGGAGGAGGGGAAGGGAAGAAAGGAGAAGAAACAATGAAGCTGTGAGGGGAATGATGGGTTCCTGATGGAGTTTGAGAGAGGAGTAGGGAGGGGTATAAATGTAATAAATAAATTCATGTATGCAGTTATCAAAAGATAAAAAAAAGTTTAAGAATTGATTTTGAAAATAAATGAAAAACTAAATATGTGTAAAATACTTTAAAAACAGGTCAAATGCTGCTGCTTCAGCTTCACTTTACTACATAGCCGACTGTCACAAATTCAATATCTGCTTACTAGATGCATTCCAGTGAGGATGCTCTGCCTGGGACACACAGGATCAAGGAATCAGGAAGCGACAAACAATCAATTTAATTACACTTCAGGTTGGTGTAATTTCAATATTCCTGACGTTCACAGATGGTCTTTGGGGAAAGGCTCAGTTACGCCCAGATCCCAATTCAGGAGTGTCAGAATTACTCATAAACTGAGTATTGACAACTCAACTTAGTCCATGAAGTGATCAGGGCTTCAAACATTCTTTCTGGTAAACATGTGCAGGATTCTTTGTTTGTTAAGCTCTCTGTACTAATCTTGCAGTTTGGATCTTACATAAACCTGTAGGATAATTAGCCATGACCTCCTCCTTAGCAGTTCTTCTGGACCAGAACTCAGTCCCTTGTCCCTAAATCTGATTACAGACAGTCCATAACTTAAAATGGTTGGAATTAATGATTCTTGTCTTTTAAATGACACAAAAGTATGTGCATTCTGTAGCTCTAGTACTTTTAATTTGGATAATGTCTGGGTGAACCTCTTCTTTCATAATGCTGGGCAGCAGCAGAATTTTTTCTTTTTGAAACTCAGATTGTTCATTGCAAAGAGAAACAGGTAAGACTCCAGTGTGCTGTATACTGAGGATAGATGCTCTATAGGTTAGACGAAGTCAATGCGTTTACCCTCCATGATATTTTGCATTATTCTGGACTTATTGAGCTGTGTGCCTAGTAAGCAAAGGAGTGTCTGAGTTTAATGTTCTGCAATCCTTTGCCTGTCTGCCCAGAAATCTCAGCCACCTATGAACCTATGGCTTAGCATCATCACATAACTTTACACTTCTTCCCTTGGCAGAGGGTAGTAAGATTTGCATCTAAAGTTGGAAAGAATGAGCACACCTTGCAGTTTAATTCTTTCTTTTAAGAGACAAGTTTCTTTAAACACAGTCATATTTTAAAGGATCTGAAAACAAAGTGGGATTTCAGAAGCCTTCAAAATCTCCCTTGGTTCATATTGGGGCTGAAAAAGGATTAATGGCTCCCTAGAAAGTTGAGTCCAGAAATGTTTTTTTTTTCTTTTAGCCAAAGTACATGATAGATTTGTGATATTTCCCAGTGATAAACCAGTCATTGTTTTACCTGACACTTTTAAACTACTGGAGCCCATATAAAGTCCTGGCAGTGAAATAGAGCTTGTGACATTTATTACATGCATTAGCAGTAATTTACTCTTCATTAATCAGAGCAGTCAGCTGCAGTACTTTTCAATCATGCAGAATACTTTACTAGTTGGCTGGAATATTTTATTCATCCATTAGTCTCAGACTCTGCAAATAGCTTGTAAATTTAGACAGGGCATCACATCCTGAGCAGTGTAATGCCCTTTTGTGGTTGATTGATGGCCCATGTTTATATTTGTGCCAAGACTTAGGCTTTCCCACTGATCAAGGTTTGAAATATGCAGCTATAAACAGTACTTTTGTATTGGTCCATCAGATGAGAAGGAACATATCATGCTTTCTTCTGTGTTGATGTTTGTAGAGTTCTACGATCAGCTGTTGGTGAAACTGTCTAAAAGCAAAATCAACATCTACACTAGAAATCAGTGATCCAATTTAACTTGCCACTTCACATCTCCTCTGCCCAGTTATTTCGTAATCAAATTCTTACTAATGGTAAAAAGAAATCTTGAAAATGTCTTTAATTCTGTAGCATCATTTGTGCATAATTTTTCATAAATATATATTCGAATACACATATATCTTGTTCATGAAAGGAATAGTCCCAGATCAAGGATTTTGTAGATAGCACTTAAGTATGAAATAATTGGAAAATGACATAGTTTTACAGAACGCAGTATGACAGTGATTTGGAGCCTTTCTAGATTAGGGCCACATTTACAATCACCATCTTATTTATATTGTGATATGCACATGTAGAATTTCTCATATTCTATCACTGCAATATTCTAACTTCTAGAATTTTAAATTTCAACAGTCCACACCTATTACTCTAATTTAATACGCATTGAAGTCTGTTTTGGTGAAATTTGATATAGAAAAATCGAAATGCAAACTAAAAGAATTTATTTCAGTCTTATTGCTCTTCTGGTTGATTCATTAGGAATCTCAATTGTTTTTCAATGCAGAATGTGACCTGATTTAACATAAAATTCAAGAAAGCCTTCTTTGATTTACCAATATGCTGGGATGGCATATCTTTGTGCAATACAAACCCGTTTTAGAAAAGTGACTCCCGTAGTCTAGGACTTGGATATTTTGTCTAAGAAACCTAGATGACATGACTCATGCTTGCTATATGATAAAAAAGGGCAATCATACATGCCACATTTTCCTCTGGGAGTTTTAAATTCAAGGCTACCAAGTATTCCTTAACAAATTTCATCTCTCTTGTTTTCTATCTGTTTTCCTTTCCAATTTCATTCTTTCAGTCTTTCTTTTTAGTAATTATAAACACCATAATAGAAACAATTGCTTAGCAGAACACAGATATGGCATAGCAAACTGAGTTAAAGAGCTAAAGAAAACACTCCTACTCTGTGGAAAGAAAATGATGATTAATTTTCTTCAAATAAACTGAAAAAAGTTAGCTAATTCACGACACTTCCAGAATATTCCTCTATAAAACCACGTGCTTCTGGATACATTGCCCTTAAACAGGACTATGTCATAGCTTTGGGCTTCTCTGTTCTTAATGATTCTGTAATTGCATATGTCCATTCCGGGAATCTTGAAACTTATGCCTTTGGAACTGTTATAAAAATTATTGGCCCCTCTGGTACATCAGCTTTCTATGTTAGATGTCTAAGTCCTTGGTGTGTATAAGTCTTTTTTCCCCCTAACTGGTAAACTCTTGACTGGAAACCAGAGAAACCATATTCCTGGTGGTTGAGCAGAGTTATCATGATGGCACATTGAAGAGAATAGTTTAAAGTGGAGGACTTTGCAAGTTGAGGTTTCTGTTCTGTCCCTCAAAGACAGAGAAGTTCAAAATATAGTTAATACAAAAAATGCTTTCTCTCTCTCTCTCTCTTTTGGTTTTTCAAGACAGGGTTTCTCTGTATATCCCTGGATGTCCTGGAACTCACTCTGTAGACCAGGCTAGCCTCGAACTCTCGAACTCAGAAATCCTCCTGCCTGTGAGCCTCCCAAGTGCTGGGATTAAAGGCGTGTGCCACCACCGCCCGGCTAAAAAATGCTTTCTTTGGAATCCCTTTTTGCGGATTCTGTATACTATTTTTCATAAAATTTGGCAGAGATCTGTCTTATCTCACTTAGCTCTTCATTTTGATGGAGTTTTCAAATAGATTGGCTATGTCTTATAAACACATATACATTTTAATGGGTAGGTTTGGTCTGTTGCTATGCACTGTATTGCTAATTCTGTACCTGAAGGTCTGCAATTTTTTTACCCAAATCTTGTTTCTTGATTTAAAACTATTGGTTAAATAAGATTGTCAATAGCCAACTACAGGTGGGATTAAAGGTAGATGGGTTTGGAGTGACCTGGTTGCAGGAGGAAAGACCAAGGGGAAAAGAAGAATGAGACAATGGAGAAAAATGTCACAAGGGGGACAGGAACCATGAGCACATAGCCAGGAGAAACAGCAAGTATCTGTGGTACACCATTGGGGAGGTAGCCAGTCCTGCAGTTAGAAGAGTAGATTACGGATGACCCCCAGTAACTATCAAAGCAAATAAAATAACCATAGTCCGAGTTTCATTTATTTGTAAGCTAGTCAGAGATAAGCTTGTTGTACCCAGATAAATTGATTGTACTACACAGTTTATTATGCTTCTGAAAGGAGAACATAAGCCCTACTTGTCTCCATTTAAGGACCAGGCATGATTTTGAAAAAGAGAATGTAAGGTATCAGCTCCAGAAACAGAACATAGGTTCTGTAAACTAGACCACAAGACACCAGCTCCAGGAATACACCATAAATTCTAGAACAAGATCTTAAATCCTCTCTCAAGGAACAGCCTGTGGAATAACCAAAAAATAGGGAAATATCTCAGAATGGGCCATTTGTGCTGGGCAGCCTTATTTTATGTTTAAATATTCATTACATAGGAATGCAGACCATTGGCCACCTGTGACCACCTAGCACCCACCAATGAAATTTTAGATTACCTAATCCTTCTAGAGAGTTCATTCAGTTCCTTATAAAAAGTGCCTTTGTCTGGTGTTGGCATTTTGGAGAATGGGTGACCCCTGAATGCTGGATGTTTCTGCAAAATAAACTTTTTTTGTCTTTGCATACTATTTGAGTCTACGGTCTTCCTCCAGCCATTTCTGGGCCCTTACACTATAAGGCATGCAGTTTGTTAGTTGATTTATCCAATATGTTATTACTAAATTCAATAGAAGAGGTATGAAAATAAATATTTACTTAGATGTTTTTTTTTTTTAAAGGGTGTCATTGAGTTCCTTAATCCTATTCAGGTGTTGGGATTTTAAGAAATATCTTTTGCAGACTCATGTGTTTGAACTCTTGGCCCACAGCTAGTAGCATGTTTGGAGAAAGTTGTAGAGTCTTTTGAAAGGGGAATCTTGATGTGGATTGTAAGTCACAGAGTGAGCATTGAATGTTCAGAACTTGATCCCACTTGCTTCCACTATGCTTCCTGCATACATGACCAGCTTATTCCTGATCTTGCTCGCATGCTTTCCCTACCACAATAAAATATATTACCTTGAACTGTAAGTTAGAGTTTAGCTTTCTTTATTTAAAAGGCTTTTTATGAGCTTCATACACTAAAATATGAAAGATTTATACTGAGAAGTGGGGCTATTTCTGTCATAAACATAATCATATAGTTTTTTAGAGCATTGGAACTACTTTGTAGAAATAATGTGAAAAGTTTAGAATGGAAGACTATAGAAGCCCTTAGATGATGTAAGCAAAACTTAATAGGTTACTCTGTTAAGAGTTTGGAGGACCAGAAAACTGAGAATAGTGTTAACAGGGAAATTCTACCTCACGAATTTTATAACGGGAAAAAGAACTGGACTTGGAACTGGACTACATATAATTTCGATCATGTTTTGACAAAAAAAATCTAGCTGCATTCACCCATGTCCTCAAATTTTGAGTGAAGTTGAATTTTAGAGTAATTGACTAATATGTTTGACAAGAAATTCTAAAATAGGAGCATTTAGGCTGTTCATAGTCATTAAATATTACTTTTATCAAGGTCTATAGTGAAAAACAGCAATGAGCTAGGAAGAAAGATATCAAAATATGAGCATTTTTGTTCCAGAAAATAGCTTGAATAGGGTTAGTTTAGTTTAGTTATACCTAAGCATTTCCTATCCTTCATTAGAGCAATGGGAAAAAGTGCCCTGAGAATAGACTTCCACAGTCAGTGTAGCCATGAACATCACAGGAACTAGAAAAGGCTAGTCATAACAGAGACACAAGGGTAGGTTCACTTCAGGAATGACCAATTTTTATTTTTCTCATTGATACTTATATATTATTAAGCTAGATTAGAGATAACACCACAAAGAAGACACTGATGAAAGAGTATTTCTGACCCCCTTATTTGAATTCTTTTCCACATATGATCAAGATATTTTTTGATGCAGAGATGCTCTGTTTAAGTACATTTAGCATTTACACAGTGATTAAAATGCAGATGTTTTACTTTAGAAAGGCATGCTTAAAGTCAGCTAATTGTTATACCATAATCTTGTTAAAACATATTAGTCAGTTGCCTTGAGAGATCATATTAGATTTGTACAGAGCACAGATTTCATCTTGTGCTGAGTGCTTAATGAACAGCAGTAACTGCTCTTAAGTAATAAAAAGCTATCAACAGAAGAAGTGTGTGAAAAAGTAGATTTTTTTGTATTTGTATGGATATCTCATTATCAAATACTGATTGAAGTTCCCTATATTATGGGTTTGTAGGCTCTTCTACTGATCTTCAGCTTTCTGAATAGGGTAAGACCTAATCTTCAGCTTTGTGACTAGGGTAAGACCTATTCAGATCTCAGTGTTGTTTTTTAATTATAAGGGGTAACTTTTTTTGGAGCTATACCTTTGCCATTTCCCTCTCTGTTCCTTCCTTCCTTCCTTCCTCCCTTCCTTCCTTCCTTCCTTCCTTCCTCCCTTCTTTCCTTCCATCTTTTCTCTCCCGACCTCCTCCAAATCCAGTGACTGAGTCTCTTTCTTAAATCTTCAGAAGAACACAAACAACATCCTTCCTTCACCCCTGCTCTTATCTTTTATGGATCCCACACCTCTTCTGCTCCTGAAATCCAATCCAATCTTTTCTTCTTCCTTTCCCTCTCCCATCCTCCTCCTTTCTTATTTTTATTTTATTTTGAGAACTCTCTACTGAGGTACTTGGCCCATTTTTGAATACCGTTTATGTTTTATTTAATCTTTTGAGTTCTTTGTATATTTTGGATATTAATCTTCTGACATTTACTTTTAGTGGCAATGGGTCTCTTCCGTTCTGTAGGCATATTCTTCCCTTGATGATTGCTCTCTTTAGCGGTGAGGAATCACTTTAGTTTTATAAAGTATCACTATTAAATTATGAGCCTTAATGTTTGGGCAAATGGAGTTCTATTCAGGAAGTCCTTTCCTACACCTATACTATACAGAATATTACATTTATTTTCTTCTATCAGCTTTAGTTTGAGGTTTTATATTTAGGTTTTTGATCCATTTTGATTTAGATTTTGTGGAACATAGTATATCTGAGTCTACTTTCATTCTTCTGTATGTGGAGATTTTCCCCAACACCATTTTTTGAAGATGATTTTTTTTTTCTAGCGTCTTTGACATCTTTGTCTAAATTTAAGTGGCTAAAGTTACGTGTGTTCATATTTGGTGCCTAAATTTTGCTCCATTGAATTCATTAATTGCCATGAGTTTGAAAATTTACAATTGGCTTTTTATGTCAAATTTAGGTTACATTGCACTGTGATTAGAGAGGACAGAGGTCTCAGTCATTTTATATTTGTAAAGGTTATTTTTGTGTGTGTCTGAGGATATATTCATTTTTTTGAAAATCTTCCATGTGCTTGTGAGTAGAATGTATAATCCTTGGTATTTAAATAGAATATTCTGTAGAAATGTTATAACACAAAGTTTGATGACTGTATATTTCTAATAGTGATTTCTTCTAGGCTAACAGTTTCCTTGGTTAAAGTGAAGTCTCTTTCTTGATCTCTTATTAGTGTTCGTCTGAAGTCTATTTAGTCACATAGTAAGATAGGGACATACCTATTTCTTTCCTGGTTCTATCTGGTCAGAGTACTTTTCCATCCTTACTGGTGCCTATATTTAAAACTACACAGTTTTGTAAGTAACAGATAGATAAATTTTGTTTCCTTATCTATTCAGTCCATTTGAATTTAATGAAAATACATTAATGGAATTAATATAAATGTATTTAATGAAAATACATTTGTGCTTTTTCATTAAAGAATTGAAATAATTGATATTTAAAGTTGATGAAATATGAATACAATAATTTTAGTTATAGCCATTGTGTTATTGATTCTTGGTGTTGGTTTTTGTGTTCTTAGTGGTATTTTCTGTTTTAATAATTATGGTTTCCTCCCTCATTCTATAGGTTTTCTGCTATGCTTATTCTTCTCTTCATCTTGAAATATTTCTTTCTGTATTCATTAAGTTTGGTTGGTTGGCTATAACATAGTTTTAGGCTTTTTTTTGTCATGGGGATTCTTTTTTTTAATTTTTATTTCAATTATCACAGTTTTTCTGGGCACATTAGTTTAGATTGGCTGTTACAATCTTTTAGTTCTTAGGAAACATTGTTTCAGGCTCTTATGGATTTCAGAGATTACACTGAAAAGTAAGCTGTTATCTGATGAGTTTTTTATAATAAGTGACTTATTTTTTTTCTCTTGAAGCTTTTTATATACTTTATCTGTTAAGTGTTTAGTTTAACTATGAAATATGGTTGGGATTTTTTTAAAGTTCCTGTCTAGTTCCTATTTTAATTGTTTCTTCTTGTATGGGCGTATCTTTTCTTTGCTTGGGACATACTCTTCTAAAATCTTGTTGGAGATATGGTGGTGCCACTCACATGAGATTCTTCACCCTCTTTTTTGTCCACATTTAGAAGATTTTTTCATAGTGTTGCATTTTTTTGTATGTTCCTTTTTTGTTATTTTATTTTTTTTCACTTTATTTGCTTATTTAATCTAGATTCTCTACTTTTTTCAACATGTGATATCCTCTGTTTGAATTATTCTACTTGCAAGGCTTTTCTTTAAAATTTCTATTTGAGATATTTGGTTTTTCAAGTTCATATCACCTTGAGTCTTCTCCAATATTTGGATCTTCTGACTATATTTTATTTTCAGGCCTCGGATAGTCTTTGTCATTTCTATCAGCTTTATCTTTTGTTTTCTTGGCATCACCAAGGGATTTATTCTCTTTAAGCTCATTCTCTTTAATACTATTGAGCTTTTTATTTATGTCATTTTTAAATTCCTCAAATTCTTTAATACATTTATGATTTTTTTAAAAAAATTCTGTTTACTGGGGTTCATCTAGGTAGTACTCATTGGCAAAGATTTTCTAAGACTTGCAGGATTTTGAGGAAAAATACTGGCTTGGTTTCTCATATTGTTGTTGGTATTCTTTCAATGATATCTGGACATGTGAATTGTCTTCGTCAGTTCTGATTATTTGCTTATTTGGTCTAGATTCTCTACTTTTTTCAACATGTGATATCAGTTCTGATTCTGCTTTGGACAGAGCAGGTTAGAGAAGAAGAGGTGTTGGGGTATGTTGGGCCTATAGGATGGAAATGGCTTGGTCGGAATGAAATCAGATGGATGGATAGGACTGGGTGTGCTTCCTGTTCTAAACCTGATGTGTGGGTATAGATATCTCTGGGTATAAAGGTTGGTTATGGCATAGGAAAGTGCTGTATTTTGGGGGATAGATAGAGAGGATTCACCCTAGGATTCCTACCCTAGAGTTTGTTTGAAATAAAGAGAAGGAAGACCAGATTTTATGTGAGTACAACAGAAGTAAATAAAAGTAAGATGTGATGAAATTAAATACCAAGGGAGCAAACTATCTGTGTATGCATGTTGGTACAATGGAGAGACAGCAAAAGGAACTGAGGTTTTCCTGAGCTGCAATGTTTCAGAAGGCACAGAAGTCATGTATCTACTATATGTATGAAGTCCTACATGGCTCACTGAAACTACCAAATACCAATTCTTGTCACCTGATTACCTCTCTGGCAAGGTTCTATAGAAAGTGCTAATAATCGGAATTTAACAAGATGCAGTTCTGTTTTTGAGTTATTTCAGAATGTTTTGAAAACCAGTTTTCCAGTGCTCCATCCCAATAGCACATTATACTCACCTAGTTTATATTTGGGAGACAATGAAATATAGACACCATCCCTTTAAATTTAGAATCTGTTGATTTGGAAGTTCAGTTGGACCAAACTGAAATTTATATAGGACCCTTAAATTTTGTAGTTTAATTAATTGAAGAAAATATTTCTAATTCATGGAAAAATCTATTATTATGATCTAGAGGTAGTGACTCCATTTGGAGATAGACAGGCCTACCCTGTTCTTTGGCTTCTCATATAGCTACCCACACTCCAGAAAATACTGTCTGAGAGAAATTTCTGCAAGTGTAGAAATACCCTAAAACATGCTATCCAATAGTCATATATCATGTGTGGCACTTAAGTACATGAAGAGTAGCTAGTGTGACTGAGAACCATGCTTTTACTTCCATTTGCATATATACAGACATGGCTAGGCTTTATGCAATCAAGACATTTCAATCACTTGTATGGTCAAGAGTAGCTTGTGATGTCTGTACAAGTTTTAGTTCAGTGATTCTCAACTTTTCTAATGCTGTGACATGTTAATACATTTCTTTGTGATACAAAGGAGTTAGTTCAGGAGTCTATGGAACCCAAAATGAATAGAAGCTTCCAGGTAGACAAATAGGAAAGACATCTATCCCTACAGCTACCAGCAGAGTATTATCCCCTGCTTGTAGTAGATGCTTCAAACTAACCCTTGTTAATTAAAGAATGGATCCAAAACCTCATAGATAATAATAATAATCTAGCCTGATGAAGCACATGTATCCCTGATAGCAAAACTCTATGTCTACGCTTGTGAAAGTGAGATCAGCAGCTTCTCAGTATGTTTTTGTCTTCCATGTATACTGACAGGATAGCACCTATAAGTGGAATAAATGTACTGCTGAGCAGAAAGAACCCAACTTGGGACTGCATTGGAAAAAAGAACAGTAGAACAGAATTCTAGAATTGGACAGAATGATATTCAAGCGTCTGCCTTAGCCTCTGATGTATTTTTCACTATCTAACTAACTATACAGCTAAGTGATTATCTAAAAACCTGCAGAGCAAGATCTAGTCAGAGGTCATCACAGGAAGCAGCTCAGTATAGCTAACATAGGCCATTTTGCCTATTTTTATTGTTTTGTGTAGTGTATGAGTATGTGTACACCTATATGCAATTTTACTTATATGTGCAAGGAAGTGCATAGGCCTGGGCTAGATTTCAGATATGTTCCTCTTGGGTTTCTCTCATAGTTTTTGAGTTAGGATCTCTCACTGAGAAAGCCTCAACATGGTGGTTTAGGTTAGACTGGTTGGCAAACTAACCCACAGCATCCAGCCACTTCTGTTCCATCAAGTTGACAGGCACTCCACATTTCACATGCATCCTGGGGAGCTCACTTTGGAACTTCATGTTGATACAACAACACTTTAGGCTCCAAGCTATCTCTCTAGCCTGTTTTTCTTTTTATCAGACCTCTCTAGATAACAGAACATAATCCAACCTTATCTATTGTTAACCTTTAGTTTTATTGTTTTATTGCTAACATTTTATTTTATTGTTCCCCCTTCCCTATCTATGTGTTTATGAAATATACCTTACAGATATAAATCTTAGTTATTCTTATATAAACGTTGTTTTAGAAAACACTTAGGAAAATGTTAGCCCTGTTTAGCCTTTGTTGAATTTGGGCTTTTGTTTCGATTTGTTTGAATTATTTAAGTTTATGTTTCCAGCTTGGATCTTCAATAGAGCTTTGACTTAAATACTTGTACTTCAGTATTTCACAGATGAATGCTATGTTTATCTTTTAGAGTCATTCTAATTTAAGGCCATATTTGTCTTTGTAATTGAGAACAACTGAATATTCATCTTACATTCCACCAAGGTTTTCTGAGCAAACTGTTGATTTTCTTCTGGTGAGCTCACCGGTAGCTTGAATGTTGATATCTCCTCCTATTCGTTTCCTATTCCCTCCCTTTCTCTCCACCGTTTATTTTTTATTTTTTATTTTTACTTTTGTTTTATTAAAGATTTAAAGATCATTGACTCAATATAGATGTATGATGGAACATACTTGTAATCTCAGCACTCAAGAGTCAGAGGCAGGAAGATAATAAATTCAAGGCCTCCCTGTGCTATACAGAAAGACCATACAAAAAAGTGTGTGTGTGTGTGTGTGTGTGTGTGTGTGTGTGTGTGTGTGTGTGGTGGAGGGCTGAAGAGGTAAAATATTAATCTGCTCTATACTTCCTGGCAAGTATGCACATTCTTCTCGCTATTGCCCCAATGTTCTGGATTCCTGAAAGAAAGACACACATACACAGGCTTATATTTTAAATACCTTAAACAGCTCAATGGCTGGATCACTCCATAACTCCACATGGCTAACACATACTCTCTTCTGATATTCCTGAGTTAATACTAACTAAGTCTTTGCTTTATCTTTGATGCTCTGAACCCTTCTGGACAGCTCTCGTGGGGCTGCTTTCTACCTTCACCTAAATATAGCCTATCTCACCCTCCTGCATCTTTCCTGCATTGTAGTTCTCCTACACACTTATAATGACAAAATGCCATCTTCCTCTTTCCTCTGTCTCATCCTAGAAATCTTAAAAGTTCTACCTCTGCCTCCATGCTCAGCCATTGGCCTCCAGTAACTTTACTGACCAGTGAAAAACCAACTGAGGACAGGCTTCCTTTAGTCCTACATGTGGGATACTGCAAACAAGTTTTTGGGTAATACAATTAGGATGAGAACACAAGCCAGTACATTTATAACCTTTTTGTCTATTAAAAAGGCCTTTTCTTTTCTTTCACATATGCACTGAACATAATTATAACAGTTATGTAAACTACAATGTGTGATATACACTAATAATAGCATCCAGTCCATCAATTTTGCCAATTTAGATATATTATTCTATCATCTATGCTAACTTAAAGAATTATATTTCCATACCTGAATTACATTTTGATTTTAACTTACATTACCATCTGAAAACCATCCTTTTAAATTTAGATCTTCCTTAATGCAAAACAATTTAGATTTGATTATGAGACTATGACAAGTCTTCAACCCCCATCAGAGATCCAAGAATGAGTTAATTATTATCTGAATATGTAGGAATCACAAGGTTCTAGCTTCCAAAATGATACCATTTGGAGAGACAGCTGGCTGCCGGACAATCTTTTAATTTCTTATAACATTGGAGCATCTGTCTTCAGCCTTCTGTCCCAGGACCATCTGGCAGAACTTATATGAAGTAGGAAGTATGAAGGACTAGTTTATTCTTGGCAGAGTTAAGCTGTTGACTATCCCACAAGTGTGCCTTTTCCTGGAAAGTATTCTTTGTCCCAGATGAATTAGGGCAATTCTTACCCAGCGGCTACCTTGCTACAATAAGCAGCTCTGCCTGGAGGCAATGATGTTCAATATCTTCTTTGAACTGTGAAGGGGGTTCTGTCAGGAGCAGATCTGTCTCATAGTCAAAAATCTAACAATAACAAAATGATTATAAATGCTATATTCTGTGGATTTCTGATGTATTTGAAGAATATGTATTTATATAAAGTATATCTGAACTGTTAAACCTTGACTACTCTTAGCTATTTCTATTTTAATACTGTTGAAAACACTTTATTATAATTAAATCAGAGTCTAATATATCCATGAGTTTACTATCTGGCCCTTAACTTGCATTACATAGTCATCCTAAACAGTTTGTAATAGCAACTGTAGAAGGACTGGGTCAAAGTTTTATATTCTTAAGTGAGTTACATAGGCACAATGCCTGTCTAAGAGTAACAATATCAATTTCTTATTTTCTATCAATATAAAAAGATTTATACCAATGAAAACTTTAAATAGGGGCAATGAAAAATTCAAAGGGATGGGGAGGAACAAGAATTTAGAAAAATTATTTAGACTTAAGAAAGCTAGCTTTGGCATGTGTTATCCAGTCTCTGTATGCTAGAAGGCTCCGGACTTGACTAAAATTCTGACTGGGTATGTTTGAATGGCTGGATGAGCCAAGTCTATCAGGAATCAGCAACTATTCCTGAAGTTGATTTTGGAGGTAAGTAGCTGGAAGAGCAGGTCCCTGCAGTGTCCCTGCAGATGAATCTTGTTGAAGCTATACATTCTGCAATATATGAATCTGACAACCAGGATTTTAGTACTATTAAGATATTAGTGTGGGTTATGCAACGTGCACAGATCAGTTAAGGATGAATTTTTTGCTCCTCACTTGAGCAGGTGAAAGACAGCTATACCTTTATGAGTTAATTTGATCAATAACCATTATTTTGATATTTAAAACAATTCAAAGAAATTAAAGCAATCTAAATAATCATTATACATTGAGACAATGCTTCTTCTCTATCCTCTTCCTTGCAGAGATCAAAAGGCTTAAATTTATTTTTTCCTTTATACAAACTTAAATTCTCCTTTCTGTGGAGATTACTATCTCTGTGGGAGTATATATCCCCTTTCTTTTTATATAACATGAATTAACATTTTCTACATATTTAACTTTAATTAAATTCCCTTTTATATTTCTGTATGAGCCTATTCCTAAACTCAAATGTGTTACATGCTAGGCTAAGAAATTCCAGAATTCTCATGTAGATCATATTCCTACAACCCAGTGCTCACAATGACATAGACTTTTTAAAATTTCCTTTACAGGAAACACCATTTCTATATTTTGTTCAGACTTACTTTCAGTGGCCTGCCTTCTCCTTAGTAGGAGCTACCTGTTCTTTGCTCCCTGTCTTCTCCCAACAGGAGATACTAGCATAAGGCTTAAACTGTCGTAGAAGCTGAATCACTAGCCTGCTGCACATGTCCTGGGTCAGCTTGGGTGTGTTCCAGCCTTAAGCCAGATACCCCAGAATTGTGTGTGCCAATTCAGCACATCTTTTGTTCTAGTCCCCAAACCATGTGGCTTGGGCAAAACCTGAAGCTCTGTTAAGAAACCAATTCTTTCCATCTCCTAATCTTACAGGGAAGATGTGAGTATTCCATTACATAATCTCTAATTAATTTTTAAATGTGTGTACAAGCCTAACATGTTGATTGTCATCAATGTGCCGTTGTTAATTGACTCTAAACTCCCTTGTGGGTGCATGCACGCTTGTATGCTCCTTGCTATCACTCTAATGTTCTGGTTTCCCGAAAGAAAGACACACATACACAGCCTTATATTTTAAATATCTTAATCAGCTCAATGTCTGGGCCACTCCCTAACTCCATGTGGCTAACACACACTCCTCTCTGATATTCCTGAGTTAATACTTACTAAATCTATATTTCATCTTTGCTGCTCTAGACCCTGCTGGGCAGCACTCCTGAGGTTACTTTCCTCCTATACCTGCATGTCTGTTGTCTCTCCCTCCTGCACCCTCATCTTAGTGAAAACCACTCTTCCTCCTTCCTCTGTCCCTTCCCATGGATCCTAAAAGTCCTGCTTCCAGTCAGTGGCCACTTGTAACTTTATTGACCAGTGAAAAACCAACTGGGGACAGGTTCCCTATAGTCCTATGTACAGGACACTGGAAATAGGTTTTTGGGTAACATAATTACCATGAGAACTCAAGATGCTACAGTGAGGCTTTTAGCATTTTGGGTAATTTTCTTTAAATATTTGTTGGTATATTTTCTTTAAAATAGAAACAACTGTCATAGGGTTTAATCACTGATTCATTATTAAGAATATATAGTGTTGGATATATTCCATGGCACCTAGTAAGCTCTTCCTAAAAGCTAGTTGTTTTTGCATTATCAACATGGACTTCTATGTTGTCTTTTCCAAAACCTATGGAGCTGGAGTGATCAATAAATTTGGGGTATTGAAATTTGTAATGTTGAATATTGATGGTACTTGTCTTAGTTAGGTTTGAATTGCTTTGATAAACACCATGATCAAAAACAACTTGATGAGGAAAAGCTTCATTTCAGATTAGTTTATTATCCAGTAAATTCAAGACTGAAACTCAAGGCAGAAACCTAGAGACAGGAATTCAAGCAGAGGCCATGGGAAGTACTGTTTACCTGTATACTTACCATGGCTAACTTAGGCTGTTTTTTTTTAATAGCTCCTATTACCACCATCTTAGTTGTGGCACTGCCAATAATTTCCACAGTAAGCTGGGCACTTCTACATCAATCATTAATTAAGAAAATACTATATAGGCTTGTCCCTAGTCTATTCTTGTGGAATATTTTTCTTAGCTGAGGCTCTCTCATTCCAAATCTGACATAAATCTAGCAAAGTAAAAGGGAAAAGTTCTGGAAAAAAAAGATATAAAGACAGGTGGAGGCTATAGCTTGACAGCAGAGTGCTTATCTAGTATGCATAAGGTCCCGGGTTCAATCTCCACAGTGAAAAATAAAAGAAATGAGGGAAATGCAATGGAAGAAAGAAAGGGAAGAAAATAAAACATGTGGGTTTGTACCATAAATTTGCTTCTATGTGACTTCCAGCCTGCCAACGCATCCTCTCTGCTTTCCTCTCTACATTGATGAGAAAATATCTAATTCGCATTATTACAAGAATCAAATGAAAAGGGTGTCCAAACTAACCTGGAAAATGCTCTAAACTTGAAGCCAATAAGTTTAGAAAATAATTTTGTTTCAGCTTATGTAAAAAATGATTTCTCTCATTCTAGCATATTCATTTTGGCTTAACCAAACTGCTGTTTTTTTGTTTTATTCTTGTTTTGTTTTTGACATTTCATGGAATTCTAATTTAATGACTATGTGTTAGAGGACTGTTTAAGAAAAAGAGTTACTGTCTTGGATGGTCTAGGATGCACCATTAACAAATATTTAAGGGAGCCATGCTGAAAAAAGAGTAAAAACAACTAAAATATACTTTAATAAACAATATACCTGAAATATTTAATTTAAGAGGCACTAGCCTTGCATGTTTTTTAATTTCAGCCCTCAGTTGTAGATATCTACCTTCAAAGGCCTCAATAGTCATATACAGTGAATGGTTGTTGTGTTGGCCAGTTTACACTGAGAATATCCCAGGAAATTCTCCCTTACTTTGCTACAAGTATATGCCACTTGTCGTTTATGCAGAATATGGCAAAAATATGTTTGAAAATTCTAGGTGAAATTACCAATTATTTATCCTGCCAGGAAGAGCAATAAAGAGCCTAGAGGAAATCATATTAGAGCATTATTGCATCTTGTTATTGCTCTGAGGTAGAAGGAAAATTATTACTTTTTTTTTGTAAATTATATACTGGAGTTATCAATCTTCTACATCACTCTGCCTAAACAATTATCACTCATTTTCTAAAATGCTATGATTACTGTGATATAGTCTATAAAATTGTAATTTATAAAATTTAAAATGCAGCTCAGAGTATACTTGTTGGGTAATGGTCCCTTTCTGGCATATGCTTTTATTTGTAAAGAGCAGCTCATGAAGTCTGTACACAATGACTGTAATCGCCGTTTATGGAGACAAATGTGTATCAAATGGAAATGTAGTCCTTGCACATCACATTATATTTTTCAAAAATCCTGAGTCTTCAGATCGATGTCCTAGTAGACAATACAGAAGGTGGGATGATTTGTCAAAGAATGGCCCTCAGAAGCTCATATATTTAAATGACTTAGTCGCCAGGTAGTGGTACTGTTTGAAAAGCTTTAGAAAGATTAGGAGGTGTGGCCTTGTTGCAGTAGGTGTGGAATTGTTGGAGTAAGTATGTGCTGTGGGTAGGCTAGACGTTTCAAGAAGCTTACACCAGACTCAGAGTTTCTCTGGCTCGGGCGGTCTCTAGTTCTCTCTGTCTCTCTGTCTCTCTGTCTCTGTCTCTGTCTCTGCCTGCAGATCAAGATGTAATAGTCTCAGCTACAGGTACTGTTCCAGTGCCTCCCTGCATTTTGCCACAGACCCTGCCATGATAATAATAGACCCAACCTCTGATACTGTAAACAAGTCCCATTTAATTGTTCTCTTTTATAAAAGTTGCCTTGGACAAGGTGTCTCCTTACAGCAATAGAACAGTGACTAAGACAGATGGTCAGTTAATGGAACTTTCTCCAAGCCTTGATAATTGATTCATGTAGTGGAAATGACGTGCTACTGTTTGTAGGCTTTCCCAGAAATCTTGCTTTATGTTTCCTTATTCTAGGACTAAGATGGGTGGGAATTTAAAGACAGATTTACTCAGGGCTTCACTAAAAAGGAGAAACCTAACACCTACCACATTGAACAAATTTTCATAAGTTTTAATTGTGTGGAATCAAACACCTAAAAAGGGAAGATGAAAGTGAGGGAAGTTTAATTTTACTAGAATGTCACTGAAATGGAGACCGTGAAAGGAGAAATTGATGGACAATGTCACTATGATGCCAAGCAATCAAGACGTAGTTCATGCTGGGCAGTGGTGGCGCACGCTTTTAACCCAAGTACTTGGGAGGCAGAGGCAGGTGGATTTCTGAGTTCAAGGCCAGGCTAGTCTACAGAGTGAGTTCTAGGACAGCCAGGGCTACACAGAGAAACTTGTCTCACCCCCCCCCAAAGACATAGTTCCTAAAAGCCAAACCATTTATTGGAAGAGTAAATTTCTCCTTGCTAAAGTCAACAAAGGATTTAAGGAGGTGCTTCTAGGGCAAATGGATTACTCAAGAGAGCAAAAGATCTTAAAATGGTTTCATTTTATTTTAATGAAAAGAATCCTTGAAGAAAAAGCTTGCTATTGAATGGAAAGTTTGGCAGGTGGAATACCAGGCTAGGAATGCTGAGCCCCTTAGATTATGCACATTCATTCTGGGTGAGTGGCTTTGGAGGTTAAAACAGGGATTTGGAAAATTTTTTGCCCAGTAGTAGGTTTAATGATGGAGTTTATGAGCAATGAGATTGGTAAGCTCACAGTAATGAGGAAAGAATAAAGAACGTATTTGTTGCAAAGAGAAGTTTCATTGATGAGGAATGAGAACTACACTTATTTGTGGCCATAGGAATAAACATTTAGAGTGTAGTTAGAAGTTGCGCTGTACAGTGTTAGTCGTGGGTTCAAGTAAAAAATCCATGACTTCACTAGTTCTACATAGATGGCTTCATTTCCAGTAGCAGACTTTCCTTCTTGTTGAGTGGCTCTTAGGTCCAACTAGAGAACTGTTGGTTACTGACAATGTATGCATGCCACTATTGTACCGTTAATGTTATCATAATGTACTGGTTGTTGTGTGGTTCTCAGGTGTCATAGCTGGATATTAGTATTATTTGCTTTTCTATCTTGGATAACTGATCAAAATAAATAGAACAACGAATCATGTGGTACCCAGTCCCAACTGATATACATCCAACACAGTTTCTTCACCTAAGACTCAGGGATCACTAAAGAAGAGGAAAGAGAATGATGGTAAAATCCAAAAGAATAGCAAGTTTGCTGTGGGATTGTCTCTCCGTGGCATTTCAGAAAATTATGTCAATGTAGTCTTATTAACATGGTTTCCTACATAAGTTCTGAATGACAACACCAATAGATATGCTATCACAGAAGGGAGGAAACTAGTGACTTAGACTTAAGACACTTAGTGACTTAGTGTCAATCTTAGACACTGGGAAATGCTGAGTATGGAAGAAATGGGTTTCTTACGGCAGAGCCACACAATTGGTGACCCAATATCAAGTCATCAGCCCTGAGAACAAACTCTCTCTGTGTCTCTCTCACATTCTCTCTTCTTTCTATCTATCAACATATAAAGTTAATATTGTATGTACTAACAAAATTATATTTATACCTTTAGGACATTCATATATGAATATATAAGCAATTGAAGAAAAAGAAGCTATAATTAGAGAGAGCAAGGTGGGTACATGGGATATGTTGGATGAAAAAGGTGAAGAAGAGAAATAATGTAATTTATTGTATTATAATTTCAAAAAAAAGTTTTTAATCACTCTTTAAAGATGAATAAAGAATCGGTCCCCAGGATCTTACAAGAAGAGTAACAAAAGAAACACAAGCATGTGAAGATTGTGTGAGAGAAGGAGAGATGCTGCCTACATTACATTAGCACTAAAGAAAGCAAATGGCAATAGTGACTGAAACCTCAGGTCAGCAGACAGAAAGCTCCAGAAAGACTTTTCAAACCATTTTGACAATTACTGTCAGGTAGTTCCTGACTTTCTCTGGTTTACTTAGAGAGTTTTCAACTTCATAATACTAAAAAAATACATAAAGAATTCTGGCATTAGGTCTTATTGTGATAAGCAATAAATCATATCTTAATTATGATGCTGGGCCATACAAATAGCAGCAATTCTCCACCTCAGAGACCAATGGCTCTATGATTTGTGGTGCAGTTATCTGATGTCATTTGTTAAGTTAGGTGCATTAACTTATTCTTAACTCACAATATTGTCCACTCATGATGTTTGGACATTGGCCATTTAGAAGTTGAAAACATTCTGTGAAGTTGTCCTTTGGTATCTCTGGGAGAATATAGCATTTCTCCTGCAGAGAATATAAAATATAATATTTTGTTACACGAAAGCACATAACAAAGTCCACCCATGCTAAAGTCTGTCCTATACATTTCATTAGTGTTTGTATATAACCTTTATACATCTTCCCATATTCTTTGAACCTCGTCTGTATGAATTTCAGTACCTTCTTTAGTGAGTGCTCCTTGTTCTGTATCATTTAGGACATGGTAATTTCATTATCTCTAGGTGTTCAGTACAAGCAAAACTTTAAAATGTCTTTTCCTAGTACTTGGTTGAATCCATTAATGAATAACCTATATATTCAGAGGGGAATGCCTGTATAACCCTGAGGGAAGGCAACTGGCTGAAAATAATTGTTCCCTGGAGATACACATGCTAGTGTTTGGAAAGTGTGACAGTTCCTGACTTTATATGTCTGAAGAGAAAATGATCTAAGATGTGGTTACTTTAAAATTCTGGAATATGTAGTTGATTCTGTATGCGTATGTGGTTTTACATATTTTGCTTATTATTTATTTATTGTGTGTGTGAGAGAGAGATAAAAAGAAAAAATAGAGAGAGGACGTGGAAGTCAGAGAATAGCCTCAGACAGTTTTCTCAGACTCCTATTTGCCTTATTTTCTTTCTTCAAATATTAAGTCTCTATATTCTCTGGCTAACAAGCTGGAAGTATCTGCTTATCTTCACTTCTCCAAATGTATGATTTAGTTTTCCTGTTTCTGTGTAAAATATTTGGATAACTTTGGAGGTATGGCAATGAGGTAAATAAAGTGACAGATTTATTAAATCAGCATAGTCCTTAACTACAATCTACATATTTGTTTTTATGTATGTGTAGTCATTACGTTCCTCCAGGAGACTTATATTTACAAAAGACAAGAACTATTATAGAAAACCACAAAATGAAGATTTGTGGAGCCCAGTAGCAAGAGATATATCTACAAAACAACTCCTGCCCTTAAGGCTTTGGGGAATATTGTGGAAGAGGGCACAGAAAGATTCAAAGAGCCATAGGATCAGGAAGTTTGTTCTGACATTGTTTCTTCTACTAGTGTCATAAGCTACATGCAAAGTCTCACCAACATAATTGTTTCAAAATGAGCTCAGGGAGGACAACAGAAAGAGAAGTTATAAAGTGGAGAAGGAAAAGCCAGTAAGATCCCATCCTCAGAGAAGGAAATATAAGCAAGTAAGGGCTGCTGACAGCAGAAGAAGTATTCTACCCTAGGGAAAGAATTTATCAGTTTGTGATCTAATATCAAGGTATCAGTCCTGACAACATGCATAAAACTAACTTTACACAGAGGAAGCAATTTATATTTATATATTTGGAAATATATGTGTATCTATATATAAGTATATAGTGACAGTTAATAAAAAGAAGCACAAATTTGAAAGAGGGCATGGCAGGGTTTTGAGGAAGTAAAGAGACAGTGGAAATGATGTAATTATATTATAATCTCAAAAAATTTAGAGAAATATTTTTAAGAAGGGTAAATTTAGATCTGCCAGTTGACCAAGCATGGCCACCCCTGGTCATATATCCAAAAAATCTGTATCTATCCAAAAATCTTCATCATATTGCAGAGATACTTAAGTAGTCTATTAGTGCTTGGGTCACAACTACTAGCAAAAGGAAGCAGTCTAGATATCTATCAACTAATATATGGATAATAAAATTTTGGTATACATACACAATGGAATTTATGTAGCTGAAAGAAAAATGAAAATTTCAAGAATATGGAAAGAACTGGAAAAATAGAAGGAGTGAAAAGGCACAGGTCCGGGTGGATGAATACATTGTGTACTTTTTCTTTCTGATATTAGCTTGGAACTAATTAGCTAAATTGAAGTGCTTGTAAAGACTAGAAAGCCAGAGTAAGACTTCAGTAGGGGAAAAATATAAAGATGATTGAGAAAAGGAGAACGGCAGAACACCTGTGAAATGGAAACAATTGCTGTTTTCAGGAAATGATTATCATAACATAAATACATGCACACAAAAGTTGCTTTCTGGATCAGCAGCATGCAATAGTACATAATTTAAGATTAAAGAAACAATTAGCTTAGGTTGTAAAAGCTGATTATATGAAAAATCCAAGACTAGCCATGTTGGTTGTTACAGTGTTCTCTTAAAGACAGGTAAACAAAAGGCCGAACACATAGCAAGACATCAAGATATGCCTTATGTGTCTACAAGGTATATCATGAACTTGGCTGTGAGATCCAGTGAAAGTGCTGGTATCTTAGAATGTAAGAAATATTTTAAAAGTAAGTAACCTTACGTTAACTTTCTAAATATCCTTTAATGCTTCAGAAATGTGAAGAAAAAGGGACAGGTACTATATTTGAAACAGAGAGGAGAAAAATGTTGAAGTTTAATTATAAAAGAAAATTTTCTGTACTATTATCAGAGTTTGATAAGAATTGGTGGGAAAAGACAGAATAATTTGAATTCTTCTTTTCTGAAACTAGACATTCTTCCTCTGCTTGTGCAAAGCATACATAAGCCTTTACTTGGTTTGCTTATTTGTCTGCTTCTTTTTATTCTATGACTCAATTATATTCGAGACATTTAACAGTTTCATATGACATAATAATATCTTTATCCTTCAACAGAAGAACATTTTTCTCTCTTTCAAAATTATACATCTCTGAGTCCTTTTCACATTCATGCTACACATTAGGCGTGAAGACAAGATCATCCTCTTACAGAGGCTGTGGCTTCTTTGGATTCCTCATCAGATTCCTTTACAAACAGACTAGATGTCATGGAGGCTTAACTATCAGATCTGTATCTCATACTTAGCAAGACAGCAATGACATTAATCTGGCAAAGATTGAGGTCATTGGCATCATTAGTGTTATATTCCAATAACACCTCAGATTTAATTATAGGCCACCTTTTCAGTACCTTTTTTCTTATGAAACACATCTGGGAGGATCATATTCTACAGGCCTTTATTTCCTAGGCATTCATCATTGTAGATTTGGATGGCATCTTATAATTATTAACAATATATATATACGCTTTCTTTTTAGACTTTTTTTTCCACATGAATTTCTTCTCTTCCCTGTAGCAGTACCCAATTAATCTATGCAACTGATCCTGGTGGCTGTGATGACAGTAGTGCATTCCTCACCATCTGCCCCAAAGTTCTGAATTCCTGAATGAAAGACACATATACACAACAATTATATTTTATATGCCTAAAATAGCTCAATGCCAGGTCGACTTCTTAACCTGCTCCTGGTTAATGCATCCCCTTCAGATATTCCTGAGTTATTACTTACTAAAAATCTGTGTTCTATCTTTGCTGCCCTAGATCTAGATATGGTCTTGGGCTGTGATCCACCGGCTACTACATGGTGGCTATGCTCTCTGTCTCACACCCATGAGGCATGGTGTCTCTAGTCTCCTCCTAGCTTGGTGGATCTCTCTCCTTCCTCTTTCCTCTTCCCTTGGCTGACAATCCTACAAGTCCTGCCTCTGTTTCATTGCCCAACTGTTAGCCACCAGCATCTTTGCTTACCAATCAAAACCAACTCAAGGCAGGGTTCCCTGCAGTATCTTACATGTAGACATGCAGATTCTTATGGAATTTTGAGATGAATGTAATACAAGCAACATTAGAGTAAACCCACAACACTTTCCACTCAATTTATGTTGTAAGCACAACTTGGGGGCTCAAAATAGCATGAAAGCTCATTTGCTAGCCCATCCATTTTCCCTATTAATTTGCATCAGAAAAAAAGGTATAGAATAGTTCCATCTGTTTCCTGAGATAAGATAGTTCATTACTGAAAAATCCACTGCTAGAACCTGCTCCTTCTTTGTTTCTGGTCATGATAAGATACTTAAGAAATAGAGGATTTTAAAGCTTTCTATCAGATTGTGTGTATCACACCTGCATATATTTGTTTAAGAGTAAAAACAAGAAGATAGATACCTCCATAATAAACCTCTAGGAATTAGTTTTGTATTCACAGTACAGAGTAAGACCTTTTCATTTCCTATGAACCGTATTTAGAGTCAGCAGTAAACAGGTTGCCACCTAGAGTCAAACTGAAGCCAGTGATTAGGAAAATGATGGATTTGGGAATCAGAACCGACAGTTCTCTAAACATATTTTGAGAATTCTGGCAAACAAGTAGTTCTGATTGGATTGCTTTGAGAAAAACATCTTGTCAATGTAGCTAGGAGACATACTGCTTTCTATCTTCTAGAAATTGAGAGTGTAAATAACAAAAACCATTTGTTGTTCTAATTTGTGGCCAAAATAGTAAAAGGTGCACATACATTCATACACACAGCAAACAGTAAATGTAAACAAGTATACAAGGGCAATAATTGTCTTAAACCAAGTTAACAATTTAAATGATACTTGTAGAGATTAAAGAAAAACAACGTATAGAATTGTCTATCTTTAGCTATATTGTAGAGTTGTAGTCAGATATATTAATAAATTGGACTCATAATGTCTGCCATATTCATCTTGATCCAATTTGAAATTTGTTTACCATGGTAAATAGTCTACTTTGTCAGACCATAAGTCACCAGTCTCTGAAACCTGTGTTTCAGTATTTGCTGGAAAGGTCCTAAAGTGTGATTTTCTAAATGCTTACTGGTGTTGTTTGATAAAGAGTGAAGAAGTGATGAGGAGTCAATAATCAGGCTTTAATATAGTAATTGCTTATTGTTTCAACTTCACCAATGACACAGAAAATGGACAGTCAGAGTATGGAGCCCACGTCAGTACTTTGCCTTCTGACAAATTCTTCTTGCTGTCCTCTCACTCCTTAGGAACCATTCATGGTAAGGCTACTGTGAGCTATACTTCGAAAGTTACTTTTTTTAGTCTTAGTACATCTATGCTCCATTCTTTCATATTTATAATTTTGCCTGGAAATCTCAGTGGGAAGAATATGACTGCACCATGTTACCCCATCTTCTAGCTTCCAACCAATAGGAAGTGAGGAGCAAAGACAAATGCTTGGGATGTATAGATACAGCTGTTTTGAATTATTGAGTTTTTGATGAAGGCCATAGGTCCACAAGATTCTCTTTACAACTTTTGCTTGTGTTTTGTTGGTTCATTCATTTAAAAATAATCGATGGAAATTCCACTCTAGTATAAAAGCAATGGAAATATCTGACATACAAATGGGTAGAGAATCTTGGATAAGAAGAAAGCTATAAATATTGGCTAGTCTGTCTCTTCTGACAGCCTACTGGAGAATCTTGAACAGTCCACCTAGCCATTTCCTTGAAAGAGAATGAATAGCACAGAGCTGAGATTTCCTATAAGGAACTTTAATGTAAACCAAAGTAAATGAAGCATCACTATATTAGTCAGGTTTCTATGGAGGGGCAGAGCCTACACAAAATACAATTTTCAAAAGAGATTGATAAGACTAGTTTATACAACATGGTCTTGGTGGTCCAAGAATGTTTGTGTGCACGGTAGAGATGGTAACCTAATAGATCTTTAGTCCACAATGCCAGAGTGCCCAGTAGTACCAACCTGACCTTGAAGGACTTGGGGATTTCTGAAAAGCAATTAGTCTTCAGTCTATGTCTGAAGATTGAAGAATCAGGTTCTAATATTAATGAAGAAGGGTGGCAGCAGCCAGAGTAACAGCAGCAGTGGCAACAACAGCAACCGTAGCAACACCAATTCCTGCATTAACTATCCAGCAAGGATCAAAAGGAGACAAGCAAGGATAGAATGCCTTTTCTCTCAGACTTCCTTATATGCAGATCTCCTGTGAGGAAAATGCTATGTATACAGTCCATCTAGAAAATACCCTCCCAGAACTGGTCTGAGGTAGGACTTTCAGCTAATGACAGATCCAATTAGATTGATAATCTCGATTTACTATTGTACTCACCATTAGAAAACATGGCTGGTGAGCATTTATTTCAGACACCACATAAGTGGGATTGTTGTCAGTGAGCTTCTTAGTTAAGGAGTCTATTGAAACTGGAGATGTTCATCCCCTGAAAAAAATCTTGAAAAAAAACCCCTCAATATAGCTTCTTGAATAGGTGTACATGATGACTTATCTTGAGAGAAATGATAGCAGGTTTTTATCAGTTCTCTGAGCACTGGCACAGTTCAAGCCCCAAACCAATTTTAAATCCAAATATTTTTATTATGTAGAGAATTTATGGGAAACTGTTCTGTGTTAGTTCATTATGGGAAAGATTGTATTTCACTCAGACACTCTAATAATAGTTCTTTATGGTTTTATTTGTTTCTAGACTGGTAACTTCTGAGTAGATCAGATGTCACATACCAGGATACAAACAACATAAGATACAATGAATATGAAAATTCACCCAACTCAATTTGTTGTCCTCTGCATATTATTTCATGGTTTGATTTTTCGTTACTTGCTTTCCTATATTTTTACACAAATCAAATATACATAATGAATATATATGGAATAACTAATAAGCTTTTGATTAAATGAGATTGTATTGCAGATATAAAAGAAAAGAACATTGAATTAAAAATTGAATAAGGTTTCTAAGAAAACAACAACAAAACCCTTAAAAAACAAACAAACAAAAATCAACTTGTCTTATAACATTGCTAATAACGATGCCACTTGACATAATCCAGAATTACCCAGGAAACAAACTCTGGGTATATCTGAATGATGGAGTGTCTAGATTGAGTTAACTAAGATGAGATTGTTATCTCGTAAGGGTCAGAGCATGGGGATTGACAGTCATATGCTGGATTCTACACACATATTCAACAGCCAATTAAACAAAGATAATAGAGGAAATCAGAAACAGAGATTTATTCAATGTGACCATATTAGGAAGAAGAATAAAGAAGTCCTGTGTATCTTCCACCCCAGCAAGTCCATTTTTTTGTGGGAGTCATGACAAAAGCTTTAGGTTTCAGTGTAGGGCAAGAGGGTTGATAAATAAGCAGTCCTGGACTACTTGAGCCCCTTCATTGTCTTGGTTCCAGTTTCTCCTTCAATGATATCTGTGAAATTATCAGAACTATGTGAAATCTCATTCTGAGAGATAAGCATCAACTTTGACTGGCACACGGAGACACCCTGCCTTTCTTTTCTACCATCAAAAGACTCCTGATGAGGTTCTAATATCTTTTTAAATTAATTTTTTATTGGATATTTTATTTACATTTCAGATGTTATCCGTTTTCCCCATTTTCTTTCCACCCAGAAATCCCCATCCCATCCCCCATGCTCCTGCTTCTAGGATGATGTACCCCCACCCACCCAACCACTCCCACCTCCCCACCCTTGAATTCTCCCACAGTGGAGCATCCAGGCTTCATGGGACTAAGGGTAATATCTTGTAGTCTATTGTTTCAGCTATCTGATGGACAAAGAGAGGGAAACCAGTATCACTTTAGAATGTCTTCATTCCTTCTTGTACATAGGTGTTTCCCGATGGTTTTTATTGCTTAATCTTGACAAGAAAAATATCTGTCTGAAACCAACATAAACAGAAATACAAGTAGGAAGTAAGGTTAGAATACATTTAGTTGGTGCCAGGTCACAGCATGTAAAAACATTTCTTTATATATATTGACTTAGCTTTTGAAGAGCTGCAACAAACTACTCCAATTTGTGGTTTGCTGTTGTTGGCTCTGAGACAGAACTTTGTTGTGAAACATATACTTTCCTCAAACTTAGAAATAATTTGCTTCAGCTTTCCTTATCCTGCCCAGTATGAATTCATTTTGATTCTGACAATTTCCTCCCTTGTTTCTAAGCATTATTCTATGAAGACATTCTTATTTAACTATGTAGTGATTCAATCTTGAGAGTCTTTCATTGACTAGATGAGTTATTTCCTGGTTTGTCCTGATCTGATCCCATATTGTAGGAATAAGGGAGAGATGAGTTAACACCAGGTAAACCTTCTGTAAGCAATTCTAACTATAGGTGTGTGCCTTAGGTCAGGGTTACCTCTAGTATATTCTTGAACTTTAATTCTATCTGTACACTTGGTAGTTTCAGCACTTGAAATATATTGCTCAGGTCCATCCTGTTCTATAGTTCTATGGAATGCTAACAAGAAGGATTTATAAAACTTTACAAAATCACAACCAGTGAATCCAAATATTTAAACTAGTTGAAAATTAAATATTAATTCACAGATTGTACCTTCAATGACCAGTGTCTAATACATTTGAACTATTAAGATATACTGCTTGGAGTGGACAAAACTGAAGCAAAGTTAATTGTCCTTCCTTATAAGAAATAGTCATGATTCACTTATGTACACATGAACACAAGTCCAATGAAAGTTAAATCAATAATAGTTCTAGTTGAAGAACATCTGTCTGGTAAAGTGTTTTTATAAATTCTGCATCAGAGAAGCTTATATAGTACAAGAAGCATAAATATACACATGATTGCAGCAGCATTTAGCATCATGACCCAGATGAGACATTTGCGAGTCTCTTATAAATTTAAGAAGTGCTAGTGATTCTAGACTCATTTTCTGTTGTACACATGTGTCTTATATACACAGAAGCAGATGTAGCCAGAGTTTCAAAGAGAATTCTCCAAATGGCAGCTTTTTCATCTGAATAGTACTGATTAAAAATTCAAGAAATGTCAAAAGAATTTCTTTAGTTATTTTACAGATTGACAGCCCAGCTGGAATACATATTGTATAATGCAGAATATTCATGAATCTTTTTGAATATGTTAATAATAAAGTTATATGTCTTTAACTTACAAACTTCTTTATAATACATAAATTTTAAAGACGTAGTTCTAAATATTTCTAGTCATGGATCCATAAGTCACTGAATGTCCTTAAAATCACCTTGAAATAGATATTTACAAAGTGTTTATTTACAGAGGATTAAAGATCAAAGAGAATATTGACTTTGTTAATATCTAGGTGTCCAAAAGTGGCAAGATCAGTAGAAAACATAAATAATTAACTTAATAAAATATGAAATGTTCATAGTATTTCAGTGTAAATTACACCATATTGCATATTAAAACATACAATTTCTTAACATCATTTGCAACAAAATTAGCAGCTTTTCCAGTAAAAATTTAACTTATCTTAATACTGGCTATATAAATTGAATATATATACATATGTCGTATAGACCAAAGCCTAGAAATCTTGACAAAGTGTCTCTATATACAGACCAATCTGAAAATTCATCTATTAAATATGTTTCAAGTAAATCAATTTAGAAATGTTCTAACCACTTTACCAAACTAAAACCAAAACAAAACAAAAACAAAAGAAAAAATAGAAAAAATATGTCTGCATACTGTTACCTTTAACAAAAAATAAAAGAAAATAAAGAAAAAAGAAAGATACAAGGAAGGAAAGAAAAAAGAGAGAAAGAAAGAAAGAAAGAAAGAAAGAAAGAAAGAAAGAGAGAAAGAGAGAGATAAAGAAGAAAGAAAGAGAGAAAAAAGAAAATTATTTAATCCCTATTCTGGAATCTGTCTGGAAGAAAATTTTTATGAACTAATGTAACCAATACAAAATATTATAACATAACAAAACTTATTTCTCAAATGCATATTATTCTATATAAAGTAACTTAGTGAAGTATTTTAGATGCTTATTATCTTTTGAAAATACTTGCTTTCGATGAGAGATCTTTTATAAATCCTCTACAAGGGACATTTTTCTTCTAGCTGCCATCATCTCCATAATTAACCACTGATAGTAGTAGATTACACCATTCTACCAGGAAGGAAACTCAAAATTTACATTTAAATTTATTAACATTGTGGTTCAGTCTGCCTGAGGTAAAGACCTTTATAATGAGTTGTGTTTTTTAAACTTTTTATTGGATATTTTATTTATATTTCAGATGTTATCCCCTTACCCCATCCCTCCGCCCCCTGCCCAGGAATCCCCTATCCCATCCCCCCTCCTCCTGCTTCTATGAGGATGTGCTCCCACTTACCCTCCCATGCCCACCTCCCCACCCTTGAATTCCCCTACACTTGGCGTCCAGCCTTCATGGGACCAAGGATCTCCTCTCCCACCTATGCCTGACAAGGCCATCCTCCCTTACATATACAGCTGGAGCCATGGGTCCCTCCCTGTGTGCTCCCAGGCCGGTAGTTTAGACTCTGAGAGCTCTGGTTGGTTGGTATTGTTGCTCTCCTTATGGGGCTGCAAATCCTTTCAGCTCCTTCAGTCTTCTCTTTAACTCCTCCATTGAGAACTTCATGATCAGTTCAATGGTTAGCTGTGAGCATTCGCCTCTGAATATGTCAGACTCTTGCAGACCTCTAAGGAGACAGCTATATCAGGCTCCTGTCAGCAGGCACTTCCTGACATCCACATCAGCGGCTACCTTTGGTGACTGCACATGGGATGGATACCCAGGTGGAATGGTCTCCAGATGGTTCCTCCTTCAGTTTCTGTCCCACACTTTGTCCCCATATTTTCTCCCTTGAGTATTTTGTTATGCCTTCTAAGAAGGACGGAAGCACCTACACTTGAATTGTTATTTTATTCTTTCTTTCCTCTCCTCAATTCTACAGTCAACTCAAAACCTTCTTCACATTAGCTACCTACAGTTTCAAGGGGGAAAAAAAGAGGAAGAGGAGGAGAAGGAAAGAGGAGGAGGAGTAAGAAGGAGGATGAGGAGGCAAACAAACAAAACACAGACCCTGAAGCCATGGCTCATATTTATAAATGTAGTCTAAAAATCATCTCTAAAGCATTCATAGACAAATTAGACACACCAAGAATAGTAATTTTAGCATGTGGTAAGGTCAGAAAGTTATTTAAAAATAATGCCCAGAGACTTGTTTCTTAGTTATTTTTAAGAATTGTAGGTTAAGATTAGCTTTTTTGGAGTCCCTAGAAATTCCAGAAATCTGGATGTATGAATCAGTATTTGAGATCAAGGGCAGGCAAGTGGGTAAAAGTTCTTTCTGCCAAGCTTGATGACTTGAGTTTGACCTAAAGACCCACATGGTGGAGGTGAGAGTCAACTCCTTTAATACTATGTGCTGCTTTAGAATCTTTCATAACTTTACAAAAGATGAGTCAGTTAGAATTCTCGCTAGAGGACATCAAGGTAATATACGCTTGACAGTTTCCCTGGTGTCCACAAACCACAATAGACATTTCAAAGCACGTGTTTCTGTCTCAAATGTTTCAACCGAAACGTAATACCTCAGCTGAGTCAAAAAAACAAATACATTTCAAAGTTTCTCTGCCACATGTGAGACACTCTGCTAAACAGAACTCCAAATTTGTTCAAAAGAACTTTCAAGCTGACAAGGCCTGTCACAGAAACTGTAATAGCCCTAGTAATTAAAAAAAGCATACAAGTCCAAAAGATAAAGGTAGTCACTAAGTGACAGTAGCAAGAAAAAAGTTCAAAAAGACTCAAATTGTTCAAAGGGATCTCAAACTAAAAGAAAGACAAATCATCAGGTACCCAAGTAGAGGGAAACACAGCAAAGGTCAAAATATGTGTGTATTAATACATATTATATAGAATATATGTACACATATGTGTGCATATATATAGTATATAATATATGTGTGTGTACATAATATAGAGTATATATGTATATATATTATACAATGTATATGTGTATATTATTACAAATTATGTAAGATTTATATTATATATTACTATATTTTATATATACATATATAAACACACACACATATATAGTGTGTGTCTGTGTGTGTGTGTGTGTGTGTTTCTGTGCAATCACTTGAGACAATTTACTGTTGCTCCTGTATACCTATGTTCAGGACTAATCACTTGGGATTGGAAAACCTATTGTGGAGTTTGTCCTTGAAGAAAATGGATTTTCCCTCTCTTAGCCACCTGCACCTCCTCATCTATGTTGGAATGTCTATTGGTGTTGTCCTTGTTCATCTCTTATTTAGATGATCACATTATTGATATTTCATTGTTATAGTTTTCTGTGATGTCTTGAAGACACTATCTAAAAGCAAGCACCTTGGGCAAGTTCTCTGGTTCTTAGAGTCTTTCTACTTCCTCTTCTGCAATATTTCATTTATTTATTGATTATTGAGAACAGATGGTAGAAATAAATGACTTTGAACACTTTTAATAGTTTTATTTTTTTCAAAGTTGACATACTTAAACTCAATAGGGTGAGTACCCACAGCATGATCCATGTGTAGTCTAGGAAATACTAGGATTTAAAATTCCTGTCTTGTAATTAAGGGACTTAGGAAATTGTTTGTGATTTACTGACTTTCTAGTTATTTTTTATGCCTCACACCTAGACTATTATGATTATATAACTAAGAGTGTAAGATCATTTGAGAAATTGATTGTGAATGTTTTTCACTGGTAGATATATACTTAGAAGTACTTAGTGACTTGTTGCCATCATTTTGTACATGGTGAAACTGAACAATTCTTCATTCTGGGAGAGAGAGCAAGATGTTGTATACAAGTTAATATCTTTATGCCTCATTTCAGAGGAGAAATTTCTATTTCTGGAGTTAATACTTGATCAATGTTTATAATTTTCTCTGAATATATTTTTAGGTCACTTCTCTGGACACACTTAAAAGAACCACTAATAGCTTTATGGCTAAAAAGTGGATTAAATTATTTTATAAAAATTAATACAAATATATATATATTCTATTTAATAAAATACATTACATTTAATTTACTTGAACTCAGTAGAAATAATTTATCCATTGATTATCAAAAGAAAAATGATGTGACACCGAAATGAAATGAAAGATCAAGATTTTCAAGTTCATTTTGATGTTTTTGACTTTTACATACTGCCAACAATATAAGTGGTTATGTGGATTAGTCATCCTTAGCTCCTCTAAGTAAAAGGCTGTTTTTGAATAGTCAAGTTCATTGTTTTAAAATTTTTCCCATTTGTGCCAGACTTCTTGATCCCAACAAATTGTTCCAGAAGATACTTATTCATCTCTCAGATGGCCTCCAGATTTTCCCACTGGGGCTTTCAAATGTCAATTTAATGCCCTCTTGCCATGGTTTGAGTTAGACCTTACAGAATTCAATCATACAGTTGTATAGATTTATAATAATATTGCATAGCTTTAAACCATATGCCTCTCAACAGCTTGACTCTGTGACTGTCAGGGAACAGTTTTCTTAACTCCCAAAGACAAAACAATACCTAGTAATTCTGACCACAGTCTAGGGTTGCAATCATTATCTGCTCTTACATGATTTCAATATCATTCCCAAGCTTAGAAACAAAATAATTAATTCTTGCCTGACCTCCATAATTTCCTATTTCTTGAGTTTTCTTCTCTCCATTTTGTCATTCTACCTTGAGTTTCTTCCTTAGTCATATCATAACCCTGTGTATTTTCAGTATCCTCCTAGAACCTAGAGTAGTGGGAAGAGAGGGCTATAAGTTGGATTTCAATACTCATTTTTGATAGTTAGCAATGTTTTTTTGATTTTTAATCAAAATGACCAAGAGTAGTGTATTGAAAAGTGGGCTCAGCATGAAGTCTTAAATTAAGCATTTTTTTTCTGTTACATTAAAATTATTGCTCAGATTTAGGTCACAAATCTATCTTATCTTTTTGTATTATTAAGCAGTAGTTACTTGGAAAATAGTGTTCATGAAGTTATACAGTGTTTTCTAAATGCTGGTAGGTCTAATTATACAATACCACATAACCATATTTGTTAATTTTACAACCAACTACAACAAACATTTCCTTTCAAGCTGGGAATCCACAAGTTGTTCTATATTTTAAATTTGCAGGATAGCTTGTATTGGATACTTTCTAGCAACATTTCATCCTAGAGCAACTGTCTCACCTTAGGAAGAATTGGACAAATCTTCAGGTCTGAAAAAAATAGCCTGACCACTTGTGCATTAACAAATTTTCAAGAAAAATTGTGACGCAGTGGAAAAAATCAAGTTGAATTTACAATTCAAATAATACCATGAATGATACTTTCCCAAAGATTCAATTCTCACTTTGATACCTCATATTTCATTAAAGTGAATAGTAACAAGACTATTTAGACACTGAAAGTTTACAAAACTAATAATACACAGAACCATACTTTAAAAACACATTGCTTCTTGCTAGGACATGTTGATGGCTATTGGAGCCATAGGAATAGTTTATGTCACTGGGTGTGTGAAAGAACAGGTGCCAGAAGTTGTTCTGCCATTTTGTAATATCAACTCAAATGCCAACTCAGTGAAAGAAAAAATGTCTTAGTGACATTACAAAAATGATTCAGTTTTGTGGATCCTATGATATATTTTTTGGAAACACACTGTGCTAGGTTCTATCTCCACTGTCCATGATTCCTATTTCCAAAGCAACATTTTCTGTCTGTTGATGCTCTATGAATTATTTTTCCTATATTTATTGTTTTGTTACCTCTAATTTATTACCTTTATATAATTTTCTTGCTTCACCATATCTCCTGAGTATTTTCAGTTAAGCCACTTTCATTTTTTTAATGTCTAATGACACAAGCAGGATCTAGAACTGATTGGGAAAGTTCCTGCTACCAATTATGCTTTTGTCCTCTGTGGGGCTACTCTTCATATAAGCCATCATATTCTGGCTCCCCTGCATAGAGTGTTATGGTCACTCTGCTTTCACTACATTTTTTCTTTCTTACCTTTTTTGCGAGTATGTATCTCACCACTTTCTAGTTATACTTTAATAATTAGCTTCCTGTGTCCCTTGTACACAATTTGAAGCCTTACATTGCAAACCTTTCTCTTTATATGTTTTGTCACGTTTTTCTTTGAGGTTATATTTATTGAATCATGTAACAAATTATTCTGTTTTGGTGAGATTAATTATAGAAACTTAACTTTGTACTTTCTTATTGAATCCAGAGCCCAGAACTGTGCACTTGACCCCTCCCCTCTCTCTCTCAGTCTTCTTGCCTTCCTCATCTATCTCCTCAAAATAAAAGGTGCAGTTTTTTGAATAGTTTGTTCTGTATTTCTACTTCTTGTTTTCCACAACATTTTTCTTATATTGATGTATATGGAGATGACATTAATTTTTTCTTAACAGAATATCTAAAGTATGCTTTGCTTCCTATCTACAAAAATAGAAGATTGTCTATTTTGGGTTCTTTCTGTTACTCTATAGAGAACAGGTTCTATCTGATTTTTACCTCTAAGCCTATATACTGCTTTACCCAAGTGCTTTCTGGGTTAAGAAATGTTAGTGCAGCTTTTCACAAGTTTGTCACAAATGTATTTCTTTATTCTGCTTTGGAGGGTAAGAAGGGGACTTCATGGCTGTACAGGTAATACAGCAATTACACTTGTGACTAGTTTCAGTTTGGGTTTTGTTGTTACTTTAATGGTTTAATTTATTGTCACACATCATTCATATCATCATATATTATGGAAGTATGTTGGCAGCTAGGGTCCATTGCCTCTTGTAATTTTTCTGTTAGTCTTCTATAGGTAATACCTGCACTTGACTCTCCAGCCGCTTATAACTGGATCTAGTATAGTTTTCATGGAAAGAGGTTCAGAACTTGTAAACATTTTTCATTTTTAGTTAAAGAAATTGTTCCTTTCTATTTTAACTGACTTATTTCACTATATAACCACAAATAGAATTACATTGGTTTATATTTTTTTCCAACTTGTTCCTGGCTTGACAAGCTTCTCATAACCCTTTTTATGTCTCTCTGCTGGAAGGTTCAATGGCTAGCACAGTGATTATGAAGTCTATCTACTCAGGGAAAGTTTCAAGATTTCCTCCATGGTATGGAAGTTTGCTTTCTTGTATTAGTAGGATGGGATCTAGTTATGTCAGGCTTGGAGTTTATTAACTTTTGATCTTCTGTGAGAAAATTAATTCAATATTATAGATGGACGAATATGTATAGGCAATGGGAAGTAGCATATATCATTGAAGAGTCCTTTGGGTTAAACTCCTTTATAGCTATATCTCTGGTTCTAATCCAAAGAGTGTGATCAAACTCAATCATAAGTTTATTTCAAGAATTTTTCAGAAAGACTAACAGTTTTGCCTGAGATAGATAGATAGATGATAGATAGATAGATAGATAGATAGATAGATAGATAGATAGAGAAAGAGAGAGAGTATGTATGTATATATGTATGTATGTATGCATAATGGATAGAGTCTGTCTAGTGCATGCACAAACGTGTGCCAGTATATGGGCCTATGTTGTGGACAGACTAGGATGTAGATTGTATTCTTCTGTCATTTTGACATACTGCCTTGAAAATGGTGTATTCCCATTAAACTAGAACCTCACTGTTTCAAATAAACTGGTTGTCTAGCAAATGTTCAGAATCCATCTATTTCCACAACAGCAATGCTGGTGTCACAACCACGCCAAATTTTTAAGTGAATGCTGGGGATTCAAAATAAAATCTTTATGCTTTCATAGAAAGTGCTCTTACCCACTATGTCATTGCCTAAGGTCTGATGGGAATTAGTTTTAAGGAAACCTGTTCTAAGAAATTTGTAGCTCTGAACACATTGGATACCATAATGTCATGTTCGGCTGTGACAGGTCCAGTAATATACTTAAACTTTCTGTTTGTATTTATTGATTGACTTTTCTCAGCTTTCTAATTACTCTCCTTATTTGTTTTGGGTTTGTAGTTCTAATTTGACTCAACAGGCTTGGTGTATATTTGTATACCATACTGGCTTTTTCCCCCCAGTTTTTCCTTAGGATGGATTCCTTTCTTCTTATTAGAAATACTACCCTGAATATTTCACCATTTTATGTTTCTCACTATAATGCACCAAAGACTAGTGGTCCGGATGTTGACTCCAGTTCAGATTAACTTTTTAACTTTCTTTGCACATTGGGTAAGATTTTAGGATGGAGTCAAACCTGACTATTGAAGCCACATTGATAGGTAGAACCAGGGCTAACCCTACTTCCTAACCATTGTTTGCTGTTCTTTTCAAGTTACATGTACCTGAAGCTCAAGGTCGTAAGTTAAGAAAAAAATCCAACTACCTATCACAGCAATTAAGAAATTTTTATTTAAATGATGTCATATTGTGATATGCCTCAGTTTCTCTGAAACCTTTAAACATGATAGTTTTTCTATCCCTAAAATTCAGATCAATACAAAATCTGAGACAGTAAGAGGAATGTGGCAGGCTTTGAGTCATACCAGATCTACTTTTCTCAAGCTGTTCTCAAACGTAAGTATTTGATAAGCAGTGATTATATGTGGTCCTTCATAGAGGAGTAGTGTTGACTTGCATGAAGATAAAGTCTGTGTGCCTCTTGATTAGGCCACAAGGTATTCAGATGTTTGATCAGCATTACTTTTCTTCTGGGTGAGATGTACACAGAAATTTGGTAAGCTCAAGAAAGTTTCTTTCTATGTAAGGTAGACAGAAAGACTGATCTTATCAAGAAGGAGAGAAATTCCTTTTTAAATGTTCTTCACAGTGTTATATTGACCCATCCTCTATGTGTGAGTCTGTGACTTCTAACTTGAACCTGAACTGGGCCAGTTACTATGTTGATTGAGGAATTTACAAGCACTTACACAATTATGGTAAATAATTCTTCATAAATGTCTCTTTCCCTGTCTCTGACTCAATAGATATGGATTGCATGATACTGATACATGTTTCTGTTTTTTTAATAAGTTCCAGTTTATACAATCTGTCAATATGCCTGTATTGGAAGAAGAGTTTGTGTTTTGGTGGACAAAAAAAAAAAACTGGTAAGAAAGAATTCATACTAATTCATTCTGTGACAAGTACACATCTTCACATCAGATATAATGGGTCCAAAGACAGCGAAAGTTATGCCAACTTTCAAATCTGTGGTTGTTGAAGCAATAGAAAACAAAATTATAATGTAATGATAAATTACACTAAGATAATTAAAAAGAAAAAAGTGACTTATTGAATGTAAATACCATCGTCCAGGCTAGTGTTTTTTCACAAGAAGAGAGACTCTAACCCATGGAAAGACTAGTGTGGTGTGTAGACACATGCCAAGAAAGTTGAATTATAGGAGAGCTACAAGCCTAAGGTTCTAGGTAAACATACTTATCTGATTTTCACTATCCATTTTATTTCTAGAAATAGTGAGTTCTCTATTGGTCCCTGCCTGATGTAAGAAGAAGCTACTTTGATAAAGGATGTTATTACTGACCTTTGCTGTTAGCTTGGTTGGATCTGGCATCAACTAAAACTCAATTGGCAGGGAATTCCTGTGAGAGATTCTCTTAATAAGACTATATGAAGAAGAAAGACTCACAGTAAATCTAGATTACAGATTAAAGAACATAGAAGAAGGAAACTTTGCATCTTGCCTGCCTTCTCTCACTCTGGCTTGCAAGTTCATCTATCCTGTTATTAAGGCATTCCTTCTCTGGTATTAGAACAAACTTCTTTGAGATTTCAATGTAGAGGCAATATTCTATTATCAAGAATCAAACACCAGATTGGGACTGTGAACCATCCATTCTAGTAGATTGAACAACTACTTGGTTATCTGCCTTTCTGTTGTGAAACAAATATGTTTGACTACCCAGATTATATCTTGTAAGCCAATTTGACAAATACCCTCTAAATATATATATATTCTTTCATTATATTTATCATTCTATCATAATTATATCATTCTATATTATACTCATATTCTTTAGAGAACCCTAACACAAGAAATAAGAGCTGAATGTATTAGTCTGTATATGGATAACTATCTATGGATAGAATGTAGTTAGAAATTATACTCATTTAGGAAATTGACAGTATTATGTTCTCTAAAACCTGTGACATCACTATCCACAGGTGGTTGACTAGGTAGATTACAGTGCTGGGCATGATTCTTTCTATTGAGCAGGCTTCAAGTCCAATTATACTACTAGTGGTTACTGTCAAGATAGAAATGCCACTATTGCATCTTTAAGGACTTTTTGCATTGTTGGTCATTGTTGTGTGGTTCATTGTGGGGCAGTGAGCTGTGAGAGGCCACTGGGCACATAGTTGAGCACAGTCCTCAAACCCTGGACCCTAATTGGATGGCAGGTGTTCGGCTCTGCTCCCGGGCCCTGGTCCCTTTCATTTAGCTTCAGCCCTCCACAGCCCCTCCCTCAGAGAGGTCTATGGCCATCAGTCATGAGAAACAGGGCCTCGGGCTCTCCCACATGTAGATGAGGTATCTCCAACCTCTCAGACCAAGCCAATAGGCGTTATCGGCTGGCAGACCCTGACTCACCCCAAAACTGTATAAAATGTCTCTACTCGGGAGAAGTAAAGGTGTGCGAGAATCATCCCGTTGTCTGAGAGTTTCTGTCTCAAGAGCTGTAACACTTGGGAAGAGATCTGCTCTCCCAAAGTGCCTTCAGGATTCTCTCCTCCTTGCCAGCTAGCTGGCACCTCACCGGCCTAGCCCGGTGAGCACAGAGAGACATGTGCAGCACCTGGGAGTGACTGGATGGTGACAGCGGAGACTTGAGCAGAGGCATCAGCTGAGGCAATCTCCCCTCCCTGCTCAAACTCTGTCCCCTTGGCCCAGACCCCCCCTGCACCAGGCCAGACCAGAGATTGTCACGGGACCCCCTCCAGAACAGGGACCCACAGTTCATAGGTTTCATAGCAAGGCAAATGTATAGCTTTCATCCTTGGAAAGCTTGCATATCGCCTTCTAATACAATGAGAGCTAGTACGCCAATAGGAGGCTTTTATATCTGATTCAGAAAGCCACAATTGTTATTTCTGCCAATTCATGAGCATGAGAAGTCTCTCCATTTTCTGAGATCTTCAATTTCTTTCTTGAGACACTTGAAGTTATTGTCATACAAATCTTTCACTTGTTTGGTTAGAGTTACCCCAAGATATTTTATATTATTTGTGGCTATTGTAAAGAGAGTTGTTTCTCTGAGTTCTTTCTCTGCCTGTTTATCATTTGTATAAATGAAGGCTACTGATTTATTTCAGTTAATTTTTTATTCAGTCACTTTGATGAAGTTGTTTATCAGCTGTAGAAGTTCTCTGGTAGAATTCTTTGGGGTTGCTTATGTATACATAGTAAAAATGGCCATCCTACCAAAGGCGATCTACAAACTCAACAAAATCAACATCAAAATCCCAACACAATTCTTCAAAGACATGAAAAGAGCAATTCTCAAATTCATGTGGAAAGGCAAAAAATCCAGAATAGCAAAAACAATTTTTAATAAAAGAACTGCTGGGGGAATCACCAACCTGACCTCAAGCTATACTACAATGCAATAGTGATAAAACCTACATGGTATTGGTACAGAGACAGAAACATTGATCAATGGAATAGAATTGAAGTCCCAGAAATAAAACCACACACTTACGAACACTTGATCTTTGACAAAGAAGCCAAAAATATAAAATGAAAAAAAGAAGGCATCTTCAATAAATGGTGCTGGTCTAACTGGCAGTATGTACATAGAAAAATGAAAATAGATCCATATTTGTCACCTTGTACAAAGTTCAAGTCCAAGTGGATCAAGAAATTAAAAAAAAAAACAGATACACTAAATCTAATAGAAGAGAAAGTGGGAAGGAGCCTTGAGCTTAGGAGGAGGGGGATTTCCTAAACAGAACTCCAATGGTTCAGACTCTAAGATCAAGAGTTGATAAATGGCACCTCATGAAACTGGAAAACTTCTGTAAGACAAAGGACATGGTCAAGAGGACAGACTGGGAAAAAAATCTTCACAAACCCCAAATATGATAGAAAGCTACTATACAAAATATACAAAGAACTCAAGAAGCTAACCACCAAAAAAAACCAAACAACCCAATCAAAAATTGGGGTATAGAATTAAACAGAGAATTCACAACAGAGGAATCTTGAATGTCTGAGAAACACCTAAAGAAATGTTCGAAGTGTTTAGTGATCAGAGAAATACATATCAAAATGACTCTGAGATTCTACCTTACACCAATCAGAATGGCTAAGATCAAAACCTCAGGTGACAGCACATGTTGGCAAGGATGTGGAGAAAGATGAACATTCCTCCATTGTTGTTGGGATGGAAAAGTGGTACAACCATACTGGAAATCAATCTGGAGGTTCCTCAGAAATTGGAAATATATCTACCTGAAGATCCAGCTATACCACTCTTAGGCATATATCCAAATGATGCTCCACCATGCCACAGAGACACGTGTTCCACTATGTTCATAGTGGCCTTCTTTGTGATAGCCAGAGGCTGGAACCTACCCAGATGTCCTACAACAGATGAATGGATACAGAAAATGTGGTTCATTTACACAATGGAATACTACTTAGCTATTAAGAACTAGGACATCCTGAGTTTTTCAGGCAAATGATGGAACTAGAAAATAGCATCCTGAGTGAGGTAACTCAGACCCAAAAGGGCGTGCATTGTATGTACTCATTAATAAGAGGATATTAGCCAAAAAAGTACAGAATACCCATGATACAGTCCATAGAACACAAAATGGTTAACAAGCTCAAAGGCCCTAGTGAGGATGCCTCAATCCTACTTGGGAGAGAGAAGAAAGCTATCACAAGAGGGAGGAGGGATGGAGGGTCCTGGGTGGGGAAGAGGGAAACATGATCAGATATTGGGTGGGGAAAAAGGACTGAAGCCTTAGGGCCAACAGAAAGAATGGAAACAGGCAACCTTGGGAGGTAGCAGGTTGGGGCACCCTCTAGAATGTACCAGAGACCTGGGAGGTAAAAGACTCTTAAGACTCAAAGGGAGGGACCTTAGATGAAATGCCCTACTATGGGGAGTGGAAACTTGTAGAGCTCACCTCCAGCAGAAAGGCCATCAAGTTAAGGATGGTGTTGCCATCCCACAGTCAAAAACTTTGACCCATAATTGTTCCTGTCTGCAAGAAGTACAGGGAAATAAATGGAGAAGAGCCTGAGAAAAAGGAGGTTCAGCAATAGGCTCAAAGTGGGTTCCATCTCAAGGGGAGGCCCCAAGGCCTGACACTACTACTGAGTCTATGGAGTGCTTACAAAAAGGGGCCTATCATGACTGCCACCTGAAAGACCTAACAAACAGCTGAAAGATATTTACACCGAACCAATGGACAGAAGCTGGTGACCCCTGTGTTTGAATTAGGGAAAACCTGGAAGAAGCTGAGGAGGAGGGCAACCCTATAGGAAGGCCAGCAGTCACAATTAACCTGGACCCCCGAGAGCTCTCAGACACTGGACAACCAACCAGGCAGCATACACCACCTGATATGAGACCCCCCAACGCATATACTGCAGAGCACTGCTGGGTCTGGGTTCAGTTAGAGAAGATGCACCTAACCCTCAAGATTCTGGAGGCCCCAGCAATTGAGGAGGTCTGGTGGGGTGGTGGGTGGGTGGGTGAGTGGGGTGGTGGGTGAGTGGATGGGATGGTGAGTGGGATGGTAGGTGGGTGGGTGGGGTGGTGGGTGGGTGGGTGGAATGGGGATATCTTTGTGGAGATGGGCGGGTATAGGTGGTATGGGATGTGGAATAGTCAGAGAGTGGACCAGGAGAGGAAAAATCTGGAGTGTAAAAAGAAAAAGGGATTAAATAAAAAAAATACTTACTTAGACCCCTATGAAAGAGTTAGAGGAAGGACTGAAGAGATGACAACCCCACAGAAGACCAACTAACCTGGACCTCTGGGGGCTTTCAGAGACTGAGCCACGAACAAAAGAGCATACACAAGCTGGTCCAAGGCCCCAGCACATATGTAGCAAAGGTCTGCCATGTCTGGTCTCAGTGGAAGAGGATATGCCAATTCTACAGAGGTTTGAAGCACCTTGGTGGGGGAGTGTTTGGAGAGACGGCTGCCCTTTCAGAGTCAAGGGGAGCGGGGATGCGAGACAGAACTCTGAGAGGAAAGACCAAGAGTGGGGACAGTTTTTGAGATATAAATAAATAAATAAATAAATAAATAAGTGGGGGGAGATACCCATCCACATATGTGCATGTGCAGGCCCCTCACAAGTAAATAAATAATAAAGTATATTTTAAGAAAAAAAAAAGAGAGCCACAATTGTTCAAAATAAAGAAAACAACTAACCTTATGACCTAGCTCCAACTGTTACATCTAAAATGTATGCACTAAATTTCTGCATAGTGGAGAAAGTTTGGCAAGAGTTTAAGAGCAAGTGGAGCACAAAGTCTGCAACAAGATTCTGTCTTCTAAACTGGGTGTGGCGGTGGAAACCTTAATTCAAACATTCTAGGGGCAGAGGCAGGTGGATTTCTCAGTTCAAGACCAGCCTGGTCTACATTGTAAGTTCCAGGACAGCCAGAACAGTTACACAAAGAGACCTCCCTGTCTCAAAAAATTAACAAACATACAAAAAACAAACAAACAACCCCTCCCAAAGAAACAGAATGAAAAGATTGTATTTTCTAGATATGACAATGTCAGAGAAGCTCATGACATTTCAAAAACTGGCTTTCTGAACAAGCTCTGAACAATTGTAACACAGGCTAACATGCCAATATGAGTGAAGAAAATTTCATAGGGGGCCCCAATCCTACAATATGAGCTATATGCTAAGAGAGAGAAATAGCTTTCTTCGGAATGAGCCCCATAAATGTTTATCTAATACCAACTAACCATCCCTAAAAATGTACTACTGGTAACAGTAAATGGACTTGGGAAATTACATTTGTATATTTACTTGCAAGTTGATGTGTGCATACTTTTGCATAACTCTATGTGTGTTTTTGTGTGTGTGTGTGTGTGAGTGTGTGTGTGTGTGGTGTGGTGTGTGTAACAGTAATAATTAAAGAGGCAATGAATTTAGGAGGAATCCTGGTACTGGTCATAGGTCATGTGAAGGGTTAGATGGAGAGGAAGTGGAAAAATAAAAGATGATGCAGTTATAGGTTAACTAAATATTTAAATTTTATTATAAAAAGTGAAATGATGAATCACCCAAGTACACTATGATGGGCTACTTAAAAGCCTAAGGATTCCAAGGAAAAATGGAAGGAAATGAAGTGTTAGCATGTGGGGGTTCTTTGGACAATGCCCTAGTCAGATAAAGGAATTTGGTTTTCAAATATCCAGGCACTGTTTTGCCATGTACTGAATATTTACATCATGGATCTCTGTCCTTGTAAGCTAATACACACACACACACACATACACACACACACACACACATCCAAATAAATTTTAATAACATGTAGTAACAATTGGCTTGTGATAACTCTAGTAAGGAAAACTGGCAGCATTACAAGTCAGTAATGAGAAAGGACAGGAACAAAATGAACTTGTCCAGAACTATCAGAGTAAATCACTTATGAAAACATTAGGTCCTAACTATAAAAATGCCACATATTAGGAACCCTTCTGAAGCCTTTAGAGTATGGGCCTGTTGGTTGGCATCCAGTGGCCTACCACCAAGTAAAGAAACTTTGTATGTAACCCAATGTTAAGCTTCCAGCAGAAAACTATATCTTAAGCCTATATTAGCACATAGTTACATGATTTAGCAGTCTTATTGAGGATAACCTCTCATTGAAACAGCAAATATAGTCATGTATTTGGGACATTGATTTGAGAAAGCTTCTTCTGAGGTCTCTTGATAGACTTGTGAGGATGCAAAACTCCAGGGTAGGAACTGTTTATCTTAATCTTTGCTCTTAGGATGGGAGACAAAAAGTTCTAGGTAACTGTGCAGGTCTCATTGGACAGAAATTGCCAGATATGGTCACTTGTTACAATTTATTACACTTACTTACTTTTGATACTTTCTTACTGCATGATGTTATAGTATATAAAAGAAATGTAACCAATATTCTGAAATAGATTAGCCAGACTACCAACTCCTGGCTTCCTCTTTTTGACAAGAACTACAATCTACTTACTGAGCAAATATTCCTAATGAAACCAACATTTTATTTTTACTTCTTTTATTATGTATAATTTCTCTAGGCTTGCTCCTCTATCATCTGCTTCTTAGCATTCAATGATCTAAGTCACATTTCCTCTCCTGTTTTTACACTCACTGTTTTAAATGCATCTTAGCTATCAATATAGAAGTGGGTTTGTTTCTGCATTATGGAACATGTCTTAGACTGAGTTTGTCTTCTGCTGCTTTTTCTTCACAGATATGCTGATGTCTCATGTCTTTTCTGTGGTGTGAAGACTATTCTGCTCCTAAATGCTTCTGTGTTCTTTCAGCAAGCAGGTGTTAGGACCTCAGGTTTCTCTTCTTGATGATTGTGATAGATAGCACCTTGGAGCAGAAAGGGTTTATTTGACATGTTCTCCATATTCAAGGGAAACCAAGATGTGAATTCATGGCAGGAACCTGAAGGCAGTAATTGAGGGATTGAGAAGTGGTCAGTTTATTAGCTTGTTCAGCTTACTTTCTTATATAAATCAAAATAACCTGACAGATGGAACTCTTCCACATCAAGACTTAATGAAGAAAATGCCTGACAAATTTGCCTAACAGGCAACTGGTTGAGGCATTTCTCAAATAAGCTTCTTTTTTACAAGTAACTGTAGCTTATGGCTCCAGCTTTCAAAGTTGTAGTATGACACACACACATACAAACACACACAAACACACACACACGCACACACACGCACACACACGCACATGCACATACACACTACCATCACCACCACCACCACCACCTTTACTACTGCCACCACCACCACTACTGCCAAACAACAATAACAAAACAAAAATATATTGATCTTCCATAAATACCAAAACCCCTTTGACCTTTTAATAAAACACCGTTCTATGGAACGTGGAAAAACTGAACAATGATTTTGTTCTGATATCAGAGATAGGCACCTGAATATACAAAAGAAGGTTCTTAAAACTGGTACACTATGGAAAATTACCATTTGTGAACATACACATGGAAATTCTAATACAGTGTCTAGTATTGAAAGAAAAAAGTGACAGTGATAAGTGGGCTTTTCAGAGTGCTCTGAGTTCACTCTGTGAGGGCAGGAAGATGCATGCCTGCAGGGAAAAGAAGACAATGTAACTTATTGCTATTTCCCCCCAGTGTTTTTGTATGGCTCATCCATCGTTGGACAATTTCTGATGTACAAGTTCCCAGAAGCAAGAAAGAGATAAATGCAAAGTGAAACATGAGCCTTCCAGTGAATTAAAGCATCTGCTAGGTTGATCAGTTCTCAATAGAAAAGTAAACCTAATTAAAAGGAAGGAAAAAAACTAATGTTGCCAAATCAAGCCCAGGGTTTTCAGGCTGAGAAAAAGAAAGCTGTGCTGAAAATCTCATAATTAAGTGATGGGATAAAGATATAACAATGTTTTCATAATATGTTCTTGATTGTAGTCATTTGTTTATTTATTTACACATTCTTTGTCTTGCAAAAATCAAATCTAGGACAATTAATTCTGGCTCATTTGCATATGTTCCAGCTAGCTGTATTAGAACTAAAAGCAAGGATTAGGAAATGTCTTTTTCACACTTGTCCCTTGGTATGAAAATTAAAGCGCTAGCTGGTTGATAGTTTCCTATACTTATAAGTTTATCTAGCTGGCATAGAAATCTGAACAAGAAGCTGTAATGTAAGTGTACGAATGGGCCTTGAAAAATTCACTTTGTGTAGACCTAAAAGGTGTTTAGAAAATGGTCAGCAGTTGTCAACATAGTTAAAATTCAGATAGAAGGGTATTATTTTCTCATTATCAAATGTTAAAACATGTTGGAAAAAGCAAAGGTTTGGTTCTGGCACTCATACTAACCATATGCTAGCAACTTGGTTTATTTTATTACCCAAAACAGTTACAATTTAAACTATCTAGCTTAGGTTTACACTTCCTTTTTCCATGTTTGCTTTCTTTTATTCAGATTTCTTTAGAAAAGTTGGTGGATAAGATCACTGGTCATGTGTAAAATTTGTGTATATGCATACAAATTTCCCTGGAGGTATAATTCATTGATGTAAAGAAAATATGCCCATGTAGCTACAGGCAGAAATGTAGGCTATATCACTATATCCTCCTGCCTTATAGCCAAAAAATAAAAACAGTCAGTTTTTCTCAGGAATGAAGATTTATTAAAATGGTTTATTTGTATGATGAAATATTTTATAAGTTAGAATAGATGCCTTATTTACTCTAAACATGGGTACTAATGGAAATTCATTTCAAAAATATACTTTTGAACAAAAAGGGTACATGAGAATTTTAAATGAATAATAACAAAATTGGAGTGAGACGGGATTCTTTCTCCTTAGAGTCTGAACTTGAGGGAGAGACAAGAAGAAGCTCAGATAAGGCACTTAGAGCCTCTGCACCTAAGCCGTGTTTGTGTTTAGATAAAGATCTCCTATGGCATATTCAAAATTTTTATAGTTCTGTGATTTTCTGTTTTATTTTATGACATTGGAATGTGTTTTCATTTGATATTAGCTGTGGGTGAATTTTGGTTCCTAGGTTGAGGCCCTTTTCTAATTTACTTTGTGGCTAAAGATGTGCAGTTGCTTTAGGACCATTTGTGGAACTGTTGGGAAATCTGTGCTTTCCATTGAAGTGCTCCTGAATGTATTCCAAAACACTTCTGGGAATCTCCCTGTAGATCTGTATCTAGGAGCTGTATGTAGAGAAATGGCATGAGTTGACTGCTCCCAGCCTGTTAGGTAGAGGTGATATGGGATGTCTGTGGGTCCCAGTATACTGGGATATTGAGAAGGCATACTTTCTCAGTAGAGAAGCCTGATGTTCTGTCAAGTAAGCTGCAAGCCTGAGGAAGTGGCCTTCATGGTCATTTTGTCTTGAGAAAGTAACTGTTTTTAATGATAAGAAGCAACACTTCTAAGTGTTGGACTGCAGACAATTTTCTCAGTCTGGAAGGAGGCTTGGGGCACATTGAACCAAGATAAGCTATTGCTAGAAAAACAGCAGCTGGTGAGAACTAAAAGCTGTGGGAAATCTTTATTTTGGTTTGACTATAAAAGACACTGGACGTGTAAATAAACTATGCATTGGCACACTCTGTTGCTGTATATCTCTTGTGTCCTGGTAAATACAATCCTACTCTTGGAATCCAAATGCACTAGACATTGACAGTGCATACCACTTTGTTGCTGTATCTCCATCTCTGCATTCCATGGCACTAACAGTGATATGGTCTGATGATGTCTAAACACCTAAATATAGTTTAAACCTCTCATTCTATTCTTTTCATGTACACTGCATATGTATCTTACTTAGATCTATAAACATGTTCTTAATGATATTAGTAAGACTGTGCACCAATTTGGGAAAAACTAATTTCTTTAACATATTGATGTTTCTAGTATTAAATTCTGTGTTTTTAGAATGCTTGGTATTTGGTTTCTTTTGTTATTGTTTGTGGTTTTTGTACACATTCATAAAACATATACGCTTATGTTGAATTTACAAGCATATTATTCTATTTATTGAGAGGATTGTATATTATATTTTAAAACCATTTGTGTTCCATTTTTATTCTCAGCTTATGTACAATTTATGTTAAAAATACTCATCTTGCTATGTGAACTTGGAAGCTCATTTATCATTTCTGAGAGTTTTGTTTTATTTGGTAAAAACTTTGGGATTTTCCAAGTGAACAGTCATGCCACCACTATCATCATCATTATAATCATGGTGGTGATGACGAAGATGATGGTGATAATGATGATGATAATGACGGGAAATGACTGCAATGACAGTGATAAGGAGTGGAATGCTGATAATGATTATAATGATGATGATGGGAGAAGGGGTGGAGATGATAATTCATTTGGCTCCACTAGTCAAGTTTTCCCCAGCCTTGTCCATGGTGGGTGAAGACACCAGTAGACTCCACAACATTCTTGAACATCACTCCATTTAATGTTAATAGGATCTTTTTCCTGGAAGATGGTGATGACCTTCCTGTCAATAACAAGCTTTCTCATTCTTAGCCTTGACTGTGCCATTAAACTTGCCATGGTTAGAGTCATAGTAGAACATAAAAATCATGTAGCTGAGGTCATTGAAGGGTCATTGGTGGCAGTGGTTATTGCTTTGATTATATCATATCCTGGCATTTCTACTCAGCAATTCCAATAGCAGCAGCTCCCATAAGTGTCAGTGTCTTACAGACAGGATTTATGTATGTTTTCTTACTGATATGGGAAGCAGGGCCAATCAAGGCCAAGGGAGTCTGGATATATTGGGGTTTCAGAGTTTGATTTGCTCTTTCTATGATTCCTTAGCTCCCAATTCAAGACTACTTTTCACAATGGGAGATTGCCTATCACATGGTGTGGAGAGCTCTTGGTGCCACTACAAGGATATTGGCAGGAATATTTGACATTGGACTAGGACAAGGAAGTAGGCTCAAGATAAATACAGTTGAGGAATATATTCGTTATATTTTAATCACCTTGATAAATCCCTATAAACAGTGATTATGGGACTGTGTTTATTCCCCTGTTTGTTTCTTGACCTATAACTGACCCTGTTCTTTGTATGTACTTAGAATGGTATAAAAGCAGCTTGGGAACAAACAAATGGGCTTCAGCTCTTGCTGGAGTTATACTACAGTGTTGTCTAATTGTCTTTTCTTTCTTTAATCCTCACTCCTTCCCTTGAGACCCTGTTGACTGAGAGGGCTTCAGCTTTTTTTCAAAGAGCTGGTGGTGAGGTGTAGTATCCACAACAGAGGGAGGGCAGAAACTCATCTTTTGGTAGGGTAATAATTTTCAATTTGTCCCAGGAATCCTATAGACTAATAGCAAAGTGGGAGTGATTTCTTAGTGTCATTAAATATCAGAGAGAGAGAGAGAGAGAGAGAGAGAGGGAGAGAGAGAAAGATAAAAAGGATATTAGATTGTTTTCCTAAGATTTCAAGGGCTCTGTGCCTGGGTGATGATGGGATTGTTTGTCATCCCTTGAGGTAGGAACATTGACTTATATAATAAGTCCTTCCTAGAGCTATTAATGGGGGGGCATTAAGAATACAAAGCACTGGTAATTCTGTGGGTGAAGAGAGATAGAGAAAATCCAGTCTTTAATGTCTATTATTTCCAGTCATAATAGTGAGTATATCAACTTGAATTAGAATTCTCGGTGCACCACCTACCAGACACTTCCAGGGGCTGATACAGTTCTCCCACAAGAATAGGGGAAGAGTGAAGAATAAGATATATGGGCATTGTGGGATCATACCTAGTGAGTGCCATGGTTTTTGGGCTGCATTAATGGTGACTAAAATTTCAATTGCCTCAGAAGAGAGAGCTCACTGGGAGGAGTGGTTTTATCCTCTTTTAGTAGATCAAGGAGAAGCCGTAGGGTACTGGTGAGGAGGGAAAATCATGGTCAAAGCCAACTAAGGTTTTCAAAAAGCTTTGGAGAGAGGTATGTGTTAAGGTTCGAGGAAAGGATAGGGTGGGTTTGAAAGGGGATATTGAGGTGAGGGAAAGTTCTGTTTTCATGAATGTGATGAGTGGAATAAACTGTATTTTATGAGGAGCTATCTTAAAACTAGGGAGAACAGGGAAGTTATTTATTGATCCTTAAGTTGATAGGGGGTTGGAAGAGTATTCCCACACCAAGATGTTACCCATACAATGATAAATGTGGAGGTCATTGTCTAAGAATTTTAATGCAGTGGCAATGGCTTCCTGGGTGATGATGGGATTGTTTGTCATCCCTTTAGATAGGAACATGGACTTATATAATATGTCCTTCCTAGAGCTATTAATGGGGGGGAGATTAAGAATACAAAGCACTGGTAATTCTGTGAGTGCAGAGAGATAGAGAAAATCCAGTCTTTAATGTCTATTGCTAACATAGTGACTGTTGTGGATGGGCCTGGTATTTTGTATTGTGATATTAATTCTGCTCTCTTGGGACAAGGAATGAGTCACATACTTAGGTCAATTCTTGTGAACCAATCCCCTTATCAATAAGGAGCCAATCACTGTCTGAGAAGGAGGCAGGACTTCCAAGTTGGATGGAGGAAGAGAAGCAGGAGGGAGAGAGACCCTTTTTTGGTTGGAGCAGTGATAGGGCAAGATGTAGCTACTGAGTTTTCCAAGCTTATGGTAAATTTACCAGGATTTGTCACTAGAGGATTTAGAATTAATATGGCTTACAAGATTAGCATTCTAGTTGTTGCATCCTGAGATTGAGTTATCATTGCTTCTGAACTAAGTTTGTGTAATGTTTGAGTTCAAGAGAGAAAGGTATGGTGGCAAAGCATGGGTTTGCCTGATGTGCACCACAAAATCCATGGGGATTTTAAAGCATGGGGCTGGTGTGGTAGTGGCCCGCCAGAGGGAAGTTAGTCAACTGGGTGAAGAGATTTTGAAGCTCTAGTGCTATGTGGCCTGACCATCCCTGCAGCAGTGCTGGAAATGCTGCTCATTTTTTATTATTTCCAGCAACAAGTGACACTGCCAGGAATGGAAAAGACAAGGGGTTCTCTTTGGGGAGAACCCCCAAACCTGCATGGATTTATTAATTACCATTAAATCCTGTAGCAGACTCGTCCACCTGAGATCTTCTTCTTTTTTTTTTTTTAATAATGAAGACCAGGGTGTTCCATGGACTGAGGGAAAGGTGGATATGGGGAATTTGGAGTTGTTCTTTTACTAATTGTTCAAGCACTTCAAGTTTCTCCCTTGGTGGAGGCCATTGTTCAACTCAGGCTCATTGGAGAACCAGTCCAGGTAGGGAGTGTTATACTTAACAGAAGTCCTTAGAGTTGAGAGTAAGCCAGGGGAAGTTTTAAAAGGTTTTATGAGTGTAATTCTTACTACAGCCCTTTTGAGGACTAGTAAGAAAGAGTAACATCCAGAGCCTCCAGAGTATCTTTTCCTAGAAGATTGGTGGTTATCTTGGCCACAAGAGGGCAGTACTGCCCATAGACATCAGGTTTCTCAGACTTGAAAGCTTGTTTGATTGTAACGGCATGGGAGAAACCGCCTATGTCTAGAAGTTGGGGCCCAGGAAGTAGTTCCCAGCTTGTGGGACCTCTTTTCTTAAAGTTGTTTAATCTGTTCAAGTATCAATGTTTCATTTGAATGGCCTGTAACCTATATTCATGGTTAATTTTGTGTAGAAGACCTCTGAGATGCTGCAAACTCATAGAGCCTGTATTGGAGCCTCTATTAGAAAAACTAAGAGTTTTGCCTCTTAGTGTCAGGACTGAGGAATTCCCCATTTTAAGTTTAAAGGCTTTAGTGGCTTGCAGTCTTTGTTATAATGGGAGCAATAATCTCCAATGGAAGCCCTTACAGCATCACAGACTGTCTTGGGGTTGGTAGCATTTATGGTGGAGGTAGAGGGTGCCCTTAGGCCACTTGAATTTTGTCACATTTAAAGTAAGCACTTCCCTTTCTTTTGTTGTTGGTAAGATTTGTTTTATGGCTTTTGTTTTTTGTTTTTTGTTTTTGTTTTTTGTTTTTTTTTTTTTTGCTTTGAAGGAAGAAGCCTGATGGAATTCTATTTCAATATCCCAAGTGGCCACAATCATAATGTTCATCTTTGAGGCCTTGGCAGATGAGACTGCACTCAATTGCACTCAACTGCACTCAGAAGTTATATCCTCACAAATAATGTTTTTAAGAAGGATGTCTCTGACTGCAATATTGCAAGCCTAGGGAGCCTCTGTGACCAAACTAAGGACTCTCATCCCTGAGAGACACAGCCAAAGAAACCTTTCTCCCTTCTTCCCACTTCAGCTGTGGGCCAATCCAGCCCATGGCCCCCATTTTGTTCTCAGCTCTTTCATAGCTCCCAAGAGCCTGAGAACCAGCCAGTTCCTGGCAGCCTTTTGGCCTGGGAACCCCCCCACCCCCAGACAACCCTGGCAGTCCCTGGGGACCTCAGACTGAGCTCCCCAACCCAGAATATATATGTGGAAGCTGAAGAACTATCTACTCAATGATAACTTGGTCAGGGAAGAAATAAAGAAAGAAATAAAAGACTTTTTAGAGATAAATGAAAATGGAGGCACAACATATCCAAACTCATGGGACACAATGAAAGAAGTGCTAAGAGGAAGACACATAGTTCTGAGTGCCTCCAAAAAGAAACTGGAGAGAGCATACACTAGCTTAGGTTAGCTTACACTAGCATCTGAAAACTCTAGAACAAAAAGAAGCAAATATACCCAAGAGGAGTAGAAGCCAGGAAATAATCATACTCAGGGCTGAAATCAACTGGGGTAGCACCCATGGGATCTGCGAAGGTTCAAGCCAAAGAGGGAAACAGGATCCCAGAATTGAGAGGCAGAAATGGGCACATGGACTCATCGCTAACCAAGAAGCTATTTATAAATGATACATGCTGGCAAAAGGAAAGAAAGCTCAGTTCTCTCCAAAGCATCACACCACACACACACACACACACACACACACACACACACACACACACACAC
>NW_021604617.1:1698151-1718949 GCF_004785775.1 Grammomys surdaster | reverse complement strand
CACACACACACACACACACACACACACACACACACACACACACACACACACATTTTCTCGTACAATTCAGCAGCACAAAAAGAACTGTCTATGGGTGTTTTTTTGTTTGAGCTTCATTTGTTAAGAGTTTTCTGTATGTGTTTTGTTGTTTTATACTGTGTTTGTTGTTGTTCTGTTGTTTCTGTTGCTTATATTATTGTTTGTTATTTTCATTTTATGAAATAGAGAATGATGAGAGAGAGTTAGAGAGAGAAGGAGAGAGAGAGGGAGGTAGGGAAACAGAGAGTAATAATGATAGAGCATGGGTGTTAGTAATAGCTCAAGAGAGAGAGAGAGAGAGAAAGCTTTATATTTTAACATGCCTTAAGCAGGTCAATGATTGGACCACTCCCAAACCTCCATATAGCTAACACCTGCCCTCTGATATTCCTGAGTTATTACTAATATGTATGTTCTATCATTATTGTCCTAGACCCATTCAGGGAGGCCCATTGGAGCCACTCTTCCCTGGCTCTTACATGTTGACTGTTTCTCTGTTCTCCAATTTTCAGACCTGGTCTTTACTCCTCTCTTGGCATGGCAGTTCTATCTCCCTCCTCCTTTGATTCTCTCCTAAATTCTCCTGTCTCCCTGCCAAGCCATTGGCTGCCGACAACTTTACTTACCAATCAAAATGAACTGGGGGCAGTGAACATCAATATCTTTCATGCAGATTCTTGTGCAATTTGAGGGACCCAATTAACATAATACTAACATTAGACCAAATCTACAACACAAGACTGCCCACATATTTCAGAGAAACTGGTGACCATACTGAAAGCTTTTAACTGATCATTGTATAACCAGATTTTTTTAAAGGAGAAAAATATAAGGGTTCATAATTCACTATAGAATGATAAACCACACTCAAATAGTATGTAAATGTAGAGTGTTTATTTTGCAGAAGTCCAGCACACTGGGGTCTCTCATTACTAAGATGGAGAGATAGTGAACTTGAAGGCCAGATTTAAAGTACATTAGGTGAATTTGAGGGTAGGTGACCTCTATCTTAATCTGTTGAGTCCATCTCCAGGGACATTCCAGAACCATTACCAGGGTGTAGGGGCTGGAAACTGTTGCTGAGAAAGTCTGGAAACTGTTATTGACCCATTGTCCTTGCCTCAGGCCAGGTTCTGGGGCAGCTTCTGGTGTCAGGGCAGCTTCTGAGGAGCTGACTGAAGCCTTGGGTGTTTTTCTAGTAATTGATTTGCCTGGGCCTGCCTGGACTTGCCCATTTCTTAGGCATTGTCTCCTGAACTGCCAATTTGAAGCCTGTCATGGCATCAGCCTAGCCATCTCAAAAAAAATAAAGGATAGGGTATTATGATCAATACTCAAGCAGGTTGTCAGAATTGAGACAAAGGGCTGTGGATCTTCTACCAATGCCAAAAGGTATCCTTCACCAGAACGTGTCAGTTCTCCTTTCACCATTCTAAGTCCCTTTTGAAGGGTTAAATGAAAACTAATAGAATGAAAAAAGAGACTACTAGCTGCTTTAGTACAAAGAAGTAGGACAGATAGGGGGTTGGGGTGGGGTGGGGGTGGTGGTCATTTATCTTTCTGTAAAATAATTTTTTTTTCAGTTTTTCAAGACAGGGTTTCTCTGTATAGCCCTGGCTGTCCTGGAACTCACTCTGTAGACCAGGCTTGCCTTGAACTCAGAAATCTGCTTGCCTCTGCCTCCCAAGTGCTGGGATTAAAAGCATGTGCCACCACTGCCTGGCTGAATTATTTTTTAGTATAAATGTAAGTAGTAAATTAATACAGCAGCTGTATATCTTTATCTTAAACTTCACCTCAATACCTGGGCAATATTGATCTATTAATCCCCTAAACTAATCTAACTATCTTCCAGGCATGATCCCAAATACTTGCAATTAAAACTTCCATTGTCCATCTGAACTCTAAAATATCTTTCTCTCCTCTGGCAGATATGCCACTGGATGCCTTCCGCAAGTCTTTAACTCTTAACTACTCTCTCTCTTCTTCCCTAACTGGCTGAAGTTCTACCCTGTTCTCTCTTCTGCCCAACCACTGGGTAATCAGCATTTATTGATAAGGCAGAGAATAAATGGTAAGAATGGTTACACAAACTAGAGATAGGAGATTCTTGTTTTCTTTTTTCTTTGTTCCTTATGAACTGGAGATCATTAAGCACATATAAACACAGCTTGATGAGGCAATTACTCTAGTAATCTTGGGGAATCTACCTCTGGGCTAACTCAAACAGTATAATGGATGGAGGGCAAATAGAAACAATTGACAAACTAAGTGGCGAGGGGAATAAGTTACAGATTCAAGATCTCTTGCAAGTCTCTAAAAATGTAGTTTAAAGATAGGCGGTCATACAGGTACACCCCTGGAAAAGTAAAACTCAATAAGATAGATTGACTAAAATAAACCTTTTATATTTTATAGTATTATAGTACCAAGGAAGTGTTTGTGAACCCCAAAAGTCCAGCCAGGAGTAGATCTGATGTAATCAGATCAGGATCTTTATTCCAGCTAGCTTGGGCTTAACCTGTGGGAGACTCACTGGATGGTTCCAATGGAGGAAAAGCCCTGAACATTCATTAGATAAGGTTTTATAGAAAAGGACAAGTGAAGGGTGAGTGTTTCTAGCCTGGAAAGCATTGAATTGGGGTGCTACTCTGGCCTTTAGCATAATTGGCTGGCGCTGAGAGCCAAACCATAAACATAACTTCTGATTTCTTTCTAATTGGTGGTTGTTAGGCAGAGGGAAGGCTTATTGGGGGTTAACCACCGGGAAACTGGTGCTAAATACTGAATTTGTTATGGGAGATTAACCTGAAGACACAGGCCTTGTTGAGGTTAGCCTAGAAACTGAAGCTAGGGTCCAGCTTTTTGGGGGGATAACTTGAAAACTGGTGCTGGGTACCGGCCTGTTTACTTGAGTTCAAACTTAGGTCAAGTCCCTAAGATGGAGTTTGAACCCAAAAATATTTGGTCTCTCAGGATAGATGATGAAACATATAGTAGAAGAAGCTTGGTATTAGTATTTGGTGCTCATAAGAAGAGTGGCTCAGTTGTCTGTAGTGCTTTCAAACAATAAAGATTGTCATCCTAAAAGCAGGTTGTCATATAGTAAAATGTGTTTGCTTTGGAGGTGACATTCTTTAAATTCTTTAAGTTAGACATATAGTGTTAATAATAACAAGAATAATCTGTTCTGTCTGTATTTTCTAATTGTTACTGAACTTGTAAGCCTGGACATGTAATGAAAAGTCAAAAATATATTCTGTATCACTTAGATAATCACTAGTCTGTCTTTGTTCTGTGAAATGTATATAAATAAAGAACCACCTGGCTGCTAGTCAGTCAGAGCAGAAGAAATCAACTGATTGCTAGTTAGAGTCACAAAAACTGACTAATTGCTTGCAAGTCAGCTGAAAGATTCCTCTGACCATGGTTTCTAGCTCACTCCCTGTGCCACCCAACTCCTTATCTCCTCTGTAGTCTGTCCTGTCAGGAACGACTCACCAATTCTCTCCATGCTTGCAGAAAGCTCTCATAATATTCCTTTGGAAGTATATATACCAGTTGTTATAGAATTATTGGATCTCCATATAACTACATGGTATAGACCATTTCATACCTCGGCTATTAAACCACAGTCATATATGAAGTTCTCTATGGATTGAAATGTAGCCATTAGACACTTGTCTACAGATTAATTCAATTTCTATAATGTTATAACCACATTAAGATATTACCTTATCCCCAGTGAGTCAAGATGTAGGACAAGAATACAGTATTGAGAGTAAAGTAATGTAGTTACCAGAGAATTTGAGGCTCCTAATTTTGAGCTCTTGTTGTTAATAACACAATTTTGAGATAGGCTCAGAAGAAAGCTCGGGGACAGTTTTATTAGTGTGTGAGAGAAAACAACACAGGCAAGCTATAAATCTTGGCGATTGCAAGGAAGAAGGAGATGAAGAAGAGGAAGAAAGAGAGAAGCCATGCCATTTTGAACTAGAGTTCAAGAAAGTAAGCAAGTTCATCAGTGGGGGTGAGCAAAAAGCTACATGGGAAGAGCAGACTTGAGTGAAAGAGTTCCAAGGAAGTCATCCTAGGCTTGAAGGCTGTATCCAAAATTAAAGAAATGAAGATAAGGAAATAGGAAATTATGTGAATTTTGTTTTGTTGTTGTTGTTATAACTTAGAAACTTGAGCAGATTTTGTGGTTGAGTCTCCATAGGTGGCTGAATGGAGAAAGGACTTCTGGAAAAGTTAAGTTCATTATCTCACTAAGATGATAACTATTTCTCCAATCTCCTTAACATATCTTCTGGTGAATCAGCTTTCCTAATGGATGGATTCTTAGTCACCTGATTGATGAGCCTAGTTGGATTAAATCTTAGAGGGAAAAAGAAAGTATGTGATATTCTAATCTTAGCAGATCAGAGTGTCATGTGTCCTGATTTTACACCATATTTTAAACTTCAATAAAGAGTAAATGTGATGTTACCAGAAGTATAAAAGGTGATTTCCAAAGCCAACCATGAGTGAGGGGTCAATTCTCAGTGATGTCTATGGCTACTAGTCCCTGCCTTGCTACCTAACATTTTAAGATAAGATCAGTCAAATATATCTGTAACAGGTGTTGCCCATTTAGAAGTCAGGCACTGAGCTGGGAAAAGGCTGTGATCCAATTAACAGCAATTGCTGGGCTTATTGACTAGAATTCTCCTGAGGAACGGGAGTGGGTCAGAGAAGAGAGGAGAATGTTGAATATTTAAAAACTACTTTGGGATGCAAAAAATGGTGTTATAAAGTGTATGATAGAGACAATCAAGTTGAACATCTGGACTTAAACTCTAGAGCCTGGACTTATATATAACATGGTGAATGGTCAAACAGAATGTTAGTGCTTTGAAGAAAGAGAATAAGTTGGTTGATTAATTTTTTCCTTGGGGTTAAATTATATAGAAACAGAGAGGTATTCTTGAATAGATAATAAAATTGATTCCTGTCATGATAAATTTAACTCCTTGTTGGAGAAGATTATCAGGCAGTAAGGAAGGTGAGCTTTAACTTTTTAAATACAATTCTTGTTGTCTGTGAGCACCAGGTTTTTTTATTCAAATGTGTTTCCTGCTCTGCATTTTTAGACAGGTCTATTATTATGCAGAATTAATGAAAAAGTATTCAAATAGGCTGATGAATTTTAAATTGAACATAGTGCTTGCTCCAAGAATCCCACAGACTACCTTGAAAGGGCAGCACTTGCTTCTTTCATTTTCTTTTCTTATGCACACCAATTCCAGAGAGGCTGAGAAATGGCTAATGTGCTATTGTCTTCCACTTAGATATAAAGGTTATAAGAATTCTTTTGAACACTAACTTTCTACTTCACAGAGCTGAGGGCTTTGTGCTCAAGACTTGATCAAGCTTGTCCTTCTAATGAAACACTTGGTCCAAACAATTTTATCATTAAGAAAAGTAATAATGAATTCCTTATGAGGCCACAAAAGGAGATCAGAAGGTTAATGTATGTCAGAGAACAGAATACAATTCAACCACTACAGTGAGTGAATATAGATTTCCTTTATTCTCCTTGAAGTCTTCCATGAAATTTTTAGCACTGCTCTCTCTTTCTGCTGATAGACATATACAACGCCTAAATGAAAAGAATATGAACTACCCCTTCAGCTCAGATTCTCTGTTTTTTACACAGTGATAAATTTGGTCATAGATGCATCCATCACTGAGCCTATAGCACCGCACTCATCAAAGGTTAACTTCTACTCCGATTCTGCATCTTTGAAACGTGAACATCCCTATATGATTGCAATTACGATGTGATAAGACCAATTCTACCAATCACTCACACAATTCTATCCCATCCCTTAGTTACATTTACCTGTTATTACTCACCATTAATTGCATCACTTGATCTCAGTGAACTCTGTTTCCTATTTAATGACAAATGATGACTTTTAATTATATAGGAATTTCTGTGACTTAGATATCCTAATCACAGTGATCCCCCACTCCGTCATTCTTTAGTGTGAATGGAATAGTCTAGTCAGAAAGTATACCCAGAGAGAACTGGTGGCAAGCAGTACAAGAGAAATATGAATATTAAGGAAGGTTCTTTACAATAATTTAAAGAGAGATGAGTCCAGATAATTGTATAACAGAAAAATTACTCAACATTCACTTGAATAATTAGAAAGTATGCACACAAAATTGATGCAGGACTTAAAATTGGTGTAGGATATACTTTCTGAAGATGGAGAGCAATAAATGTTCAGTAGCTTGCTATACACAAAGAACCATAGTCCTGTTCAGAGATATGGACTATAAGCAAAGCATTATCAATACTCAGTTCCTATCAGAGCTTAGACAAGAGGGCTAAGCTTGTTTGTTGCCATCAGAAGCCATTTGCTTTTTTACCCTGAAAGAAGGAGAAATAATTATGCAAAACTTAGTTAGAGACCAAGTGTAATTTTTCAGTGTAATGTAGTTGTGGAAATACTTATAGTCTGGTCTTGGATGGGACAGGTTAGAGACTAGACTGCACTTCCTCCTGAGTGCTCAGATTTGCTTCCAAAATTGATCATTATCACTACAGCTGATTTTATGTTAACTTGACATAAGTTAGAATTATCCAAGAGGAGAGAGCCACAATTGAGAAAATGCCTCCATAAGACTGGGATGTAGACAAACCTGTAGGGCATTTCCTTAGCTTGTGATAGATGTGGGAGGACACTGAGTATTGGGGATAAGGATACCCCTGGGCTGGTTGTCCTAAATTCTATGAAGACACAGGTGCAGCAAGCAAACAGCACTCCTCTCTTGCATCTGTATCAGTTCCTGCCTCCAGGTTTCTGCCCTGGCTGCTTTTGATCATGGTGCTACATCTCCAGAACAACAACCCTAAATAAAGCACTGTGATTTGTTTTTCCAATTTATAAAATGGAGGGAATATTACTGGAGTTACAGAACATGTCAGAAAGTGGCTGCTACAGTGCTGGGCAAAAGTGTGGTTTTTAACTCTCTTCAGTAGCAGCATTACTCAAACTAAAGGTCTCCATGTATTTAATACTTTGCTGCAATTGAGGTAGAGCAGCATCCAATTTGGGCATGAAAATATGTTAGTTCCTAGTGACATATGAAGGGAAAAGAAAATAGAAGTGCACTCATTGAGATCCTACCTTGCACTCATCCACAAAAGCATCCTAAGTGGATAAAAAGCTCAAAAAAAGTTTCACAAAGAGTAGCAAGAAGGCAAGCATCTCCAATCTTTCCAATCTTTGGGTAATGACTAAATGTAAATGAAAAAAATTAAATGGATAAAAACAGAAAATAAGAAGTCAAAATATACCTATCGGTAGATGACACATTTTGACCAACGTGGCAGGATATAAAATTAATGTAAAATGAGTTAGATGACTTAATATTGTGAAAATTTCTATCTTGCCAAAGGCAATCTACAAATTTATTGTAATGCAAATTAAATTTCCCATGCCAGTCTTGAAAGAATAAAAGTCCTTAGGAAAATAAAAGTCTATAAACAAATGCCAGTGAGAATGTGGACAAAAAAAAAGGACTTTATGCATAAGTAGTGAGAATGGAAACTTGCCCAGCCCCCACTAAAATCTATGTGGGTGCCCCTTCCATAAACAAATCTCACAATAGGTCACCAAACTATGCCACTCCTTAGCATTTATCCAACGATCTTTAAATACATATATATCCAGACCTAAGTGCATATCAATATTTACTGTAGTACTATTTACAAAATAAATTATGGAACCAAACTAGGTGTCCAATAATAGAGGAATGGATAAGAAAAATATTAACAAATACATGACAGGATATTTTGTAGCTATAAGAACAAAGTTATGTTTAAATATGACAGGAGATAATCATTTGAAGTGGTTGATTTCTCTGACAAACAAATTTCATGATTTTTTTCTTGCTTATACTTCATAAAACCATATACATCTTGTCCATATATATGTATGTAGTCATGTAATGCCGTATCAAGGATAATAAATCTTAAAACATGGAGAACAATGACTGCATGGGGAGAGATTCACATGAACTTTTGGGGTTTCTTTTAAAGAGAAAAGAGACCAATTTTATTTTACAGCCTGATTTATTTTAAAGGGAAGAGTAGTGTGTAGTGTTGAAGGAGTGATCCATTTACTGTATTTTTTTCACCTAGAACAATTTTCTTCTTTTCATGTCATAGTTCTTGAGCACCACCCCTGACATGTTACCATGGTGCCCTCTCTGTACTGACACACAGGGTCACATCTGCTCTGATTCGCAAGAGTTTCACTGTTTCTGTTCAGGTTTTTGGAAGCTTCAATGACTGGACGTTTTCCTAACACATTTGAGTAACATTTCTATCACACTACATTTACAGAAAATAACTTAAGATGCCCAGCATAGGCCAAAAATCATGGGAAGTACTGAACCTAATTTAAATATCTATTACTGAACATAATAGATATTTTTCTATTAAAACATGGGATTGTACCTTTTCCCTCCAAGAGACAAACATCACAGCTCGTTTTGGTGTATCCTTTTTAGCATACCACTAGTCTTCTGCTTTGAGGCTATTATAGGTTCAACCAAAGTAACTGGAACCCTGTACCTTTATATATCTTAACTCTTGCTAAGCTGCTACATCTAGGCAGTGTATACATCCTGGGAACTCTGGACAAAAAGTATGATCTTCCAAATAGGTTATCTGATCTCAAGCAGTCATCCCTAAACATATGTACGTATGAGCAACCTTAAATGAACACAGAATTTTATATTTATAAATTTACATATATGTCTATGCATATACACATAATAATAAGAGGCCATAGATTCGAGAAGAGAAGGGATGGGGAAGTGTTGAAGAGCTGAAAGGGATTGGGAGATGATATATATAAGGAGTTCAGATAGAAATTCTCAAAAAAGTTAACAAAAAAAATAAGTTGTAGTTTTACTAATAAGCCTAAAACTAGAAATCACACAACTATTTTTGTAACTATGCTTCGACAAATGTAATTACTATGAAGCATTGACTCATTCTGCATCCCCCACTAGTCTCGCAATTTCCATCACAGATGCATATACTACTCAGATTGAATAAACAAGATTACCCTTCCCTTATCTCATTCCTTAGGATACACTGAGTGTGAAATGATAGCCAGTATTTCATTTCTCTTAGTTGATAATTTTGTAAGAGACCCAAGCATAATCACAGCAATCTAAGAAACAATTTCAGTGTATCGAATGTCAGATATCGTGGGCCCCTTGTTGAGATATGAGTGAGACAATCTTAAATAACTCCACATACCGTCCTGGTTAAGTTTGATGATACATGAAAATCTGTATGTTCAGCACATGGTGATTTGTGACATAAAGTCAGCAGCATTCTTCACAGTAGCTTTAACCCTAACATCACTAGGAAGGTTCACTGTGCAAAGACCAGAGATATTTAGGCCTATATCTGCTTTAGAGAAACATCCTGTGAAAGGCATAAGTGGCCTATGTTCCTATACAGCAAATGTGAGACAATAGAGAATTCTTGGTCCAAAGATGAGTAATTCTATAAAATAAAAATGATCAATTTCTTTTAAAACAATAGCCTTTAGAATGATGACACAAGCAGGAACCAGGAAAAAAGCTCTGAGATTCAGTAGGCTGGATGGTGACAGAATTGCAGATAAAGCAAGGCTCTGAGTTAGAAGCAAGGAGTCAATCAGTATTCTTGAGCAGACTCAGAATCTTGTGAACAGACAAGTGCATATCCATATGGCTAGGCACTCTGGGCTCTCTGACCTCCAACGGCTGCTTTGAAAAGGGTTTCAAAGTAATAATAGAGGTTTTTATGCGTAAAAACCTTGATGCTGTTTTTTTAGGAAATGAAAGCATGAAGGAAAAGGATGGAAATTTGGTATCTGCAATTCTCACCTGTTAGGATAGCCTTATTCTGGCCATTTGTAATGGTTAGGATATTCTTGGCCCAGGAAGTGGCACTATTTGGAGGCGTGGCCTTGTTTTTCTCATCCTAGCTGCCTGAAAGTCAATATTCTGCTTCCAGCCTTCAGATGACGATGTAGAACTTTTAGCTCCTCCTGTAACATGCCTGCATGGATGCTGCCATGTTCCTGCTTTGATGATAATGGACTAAACCTCAGAACCTGTAAGCCAGCCCCAATTAAATGTTGTTCTTTATAAGAGTTGCAGTAAAACCCTAAGACAGAAGTTGGTACCAGGGACAAGGTTATTGCTGTTATATGCCTGACCATGCTTTTGTTTGGAAAAATGTGAATTTGGGGACTTTGGATTTGGAAGGCAGTGAGATGCTTTAAATGGGGCTTAATGGCTATCCTAGCAGGAACATGGAAAACATTGTTACTGAGAGTCATTTGAATTGTGCAGACATGGCTCAAGAGGTTTCAGTGGAGAAGAACTTTAGTATGTAGCCTAGAGACTGTTTTTGTAGCATTTTGATGACAAACACAGCTGCTTTTTGGCCTTGTCTGAAGAGTCTGTTTGAGGCTAAGGCGAAGAGACTCAGATTAATTGCACTGACAAAGGAAGTCTCAGAGATACCTATCATAGACTTTGTTTTCTGGTTATGTCTCATTTAGAGGGTTTTAAACAAGAATAGCAAGCTTAGAAAGGAAAATTATAAATATATAGTTTGAGTATTAATGGCATATCAGGAAGTAAAATGGAGCTGAGTCCTGTGTTCAAAGAGATAACAAATTTAGGGAGTGGGACTTTGGGGGAAGATCCTACCCAGCTAAATTTAGATCCAGAGATGTTGGTTCACACTTTTAATCCCAGGAGACAGGCATGCAGATCTCTGAGTTCAAGGTCAATCTACCAAGCAAGATCCAGGACAGCTAAGTTTAAGCAGTGAAATCATTGGAAAAGAGGAAGCTAGTGATAATGCAGTAGAAAAAGGGGGCCATGTTGCAGCTCCTTCCAAGAGCAGAATTAGGCACCTTGGCCACATATCTCTGGCTTTATAGTCAAGAGGAGAAAGAAACTACTGGGACAATTGATGCTGGTTAGCTGGAGCTAAGAAATTAGCAGTAATTAAGAAAAGAGCAGCATCCCTGAGGTAAAATCTTCTAGGAAGTGTTTTCTGAGACTACAAAGAAGCTGTGTTCCAGAGATAGCTAAGGTTTTACCTCATGCTACAATAGGACTTGATAATGTGTAAGAGTCACCCAAGTAGTACTGGTTTTGAAGGGCTGAAGGGGTCATGTAGAGCAGCCGAGGCTTGGCACTGTGAGAGGCCATTGAAGGCCATTTGTGAAGGTACAGCTTCAGTTGCAGTTGATGGTCCAGAACTGAAGGGGTCATGCAAGGGATTTGAGGCTTGGCACCATGCAGAGCCTATGAGAGGCTATTGATGGTATCTAGTTTTAGTGGATGATCCCAAGTGTATTGAAGATGCCTGTACCATGGAATGATCACCAAAAACTGCAGCAGCAGTGGGGTGGATCAACTTGAGCTTATAGTGCTTAGGGCAGAGCTGGAGAAGTGAACCAAGCCCTTTGGAGGAGCTCAGAAGACCATGTGTGGATCACAGATATTGAAACAAGAATTTGTAACGTTCAAACTGCCTTGGAGACCCAAGATTTTCAGGATGGCAGAGCCATAGGATATCTCCTGAGGAAAGCCGTTAGTAGGGAGTAGAACCAGCCCTAGAAAGAAAGTTTGTTGCTGTAAACAAAGATAAAAAAGAAGTTGGAGATCTGAAGACTGCTTTGACATCAGACATGGAGATGCAGAATTTGGATTTTGCCCAATTGGTTTCCTGTCTTCATCTGGGGATTACAGTTAAGTGATTGGATGGATCTCAGAAGAGACTTTGAAATTTATTTTTTCTTTCTTCCTTTTTTATTGGTTATTTTATTTATTTGCATTTCAAATGCCATCCCTCTTCCCAGTTGCCCCCATACAAACCCCCTATCCCGTGCCCACTATCCCCTGCTTCTATGAAGGTGCTCCTTCACCCACTTACTGCTGCCTCACTGCCCTGACATTCCCCTACATTGGAGCATCAAGCCTTTACAAAACTAAATGCCTCCCCTCCCATTGAAGCCAGATAAGGCAATGGTCTGCTACATTTGTAACTAGAGCTATGGGTCCCTCCATGTATGATCTTTGGTTGGTAGTTTAGTCCTTGGGAGCTCTGGGGTGTCTGGCTAATATTGTTGTTCTTCCTATGGGGTTGCAAACCCCTTCAGCTCCTTCTGTCCTTCCCCTAACTCCTCCATTGAGGTCCCTGTCGTCAGTCAGACAGTTGGCTCCAAGCATCCACATCTGTATTGGTCAGGGTCTGGCAAAGACTCTCAGGAGACACCTATATCAGGCTCCTGTCAGCAAGCACTTCTTTGCATCAGCAATAATGTCTGGGTTTGGTGTCTGCATATCGGATAGATCCCCAGGCGAGTAGTCTCTGATGGCCTTTCTTTCAGTCTATGTACCACTCTTTGTCCCTGTATTCTCTTTAGATAGGAGCAATTCTGAATTAATATTTATGAGATGGGTGGGTGGTCCCATCCATCAATCAGGGGCCATGTTTAACCTCTGGCTATGGTCTCTACAGGTTCTTTCTCTTTGTTGGGTATTTCAGCTAAGAAACTTTGGAGTTTTAACATTGTTGATACTGCTATAGAATATGGGGACTTTGTACGTTGGAATAAGTGTAGGTTTGTTTTTATTAAGCTATAGCTAGATATGACCTCCATAGACTCATTAATTTGAACAAGCCTCTAGGGACCAGGGAGTGAAATGTCATGGTTTGAATATACTTGGCCCAGGAAGTAGTACTGTTTGGAGGTATGGTCTTGTTGGAACAGGTTTGTCACTATGGGCTTTTTAAGACTCTCATCCTAGCTGCCTGAAGTCAATACTCTGCTACCAGCCTTCAGATGAAGATGTAGAACTCTCAAGCTTCTCCTGAACCATTCCTGCCTGGATGCTGCTGTGTTCCCACTTTGATGATTATGTACTAAACCTCTGAACCTGTAAGCCAGCCCCAATTAAATGTTGTTCTTCATAAGAGTTGACTTGGTCATGCTACCTATTCACAGAAGTAAAACTCTAACACCATCCAAAATACATTAAATAAAATTTTTATGTATTTACTGAAATTTTTAAATTAAAATATACTTATATAATTCTCCCTCTTCCCTGTCTTTCTTTCAACCCCTCCCATGACCCCTTTACTCCCTCAAATATATACATGTAACCTGCTGAGTTAATTTGCTGTGTCATGTGTATAAATTATACTCTTAGACCAAAAATATTAAATTTCCCATTTACTCATAAATGTCTCTTTTAAATTGTTACCACAGTACTTGTTTCTGAAAAATAGTAAGCCAAGACAACTTCTTTGATCCATTATTTTAGTGTTTAATAACACTAAAAATGTCTAATTAATTTGCAGTTTGATGAATTCTTTTTAAAAAATTACTAAAGTGCCATGCAAATGGTTCAATAATAAAACATTTGTCTAACACATGACAGGTTCTGAGTTTTACTCACTAGCATGACAATATCCAGAGAGAGAGAAATAAGCTGTCCTTTTGTTATGTTAATGTAAATATTATGATATAATGAAACTTTAGAAATCCAAACATTCACTTTTCTGAGCAACATTCTACATATACTAATGAGGCAGATACCACAGTGGTTGATACAGAGCCACAGTAATAAGGGTCCTGAACATTGATGTGTCAAAGGGGAGGACAATGGATGAGAAGCTGAGAGGATAAAGGATGAGAAAATTCAGAAAGCTGGGACCAAAAGGTTTACATGGGCTTATAACTCAAGCCAGCAAGTTTATTGAAAAGATCAGAATCTTATATACTGTTTACAGAGGAAAAGTGGGTCAGGGTCAGCAGAAAATTATTATAAGATGGAACAAAACTGCAGAAAGTAAATCAAGGATTGTTTCACAATGTTAAATAGGATATCTTGAGTCCATTTCAGAGCAAGCATGCAGTGGCATTGGGCCCAATTACCATTGCCCTTAGGGAATGGGGTGCTCAGATTTTCAGGAATTGATACTTTAGCTCTTTCAAAGTCCTGGACCCAGCCTGAGATAGGACCTTGCCATGTCTGCCACCCGGCAAGCCCTTTTGCCAGAACTTTTTCGAAGGTCTTTGATTAGCTTGGTTCCCCAGAAGTGGGTCACAAGTTTTCATGCACTAGCATTAGACCAACACACTAGCAACTCCACTCACCCAAAGCCTCACCTAACAACCACATTTCCTGCACCTGCCTTCCACCCTCTCCATACCATTCAGATATGGAATCCTAGAATCATATAAAAACTACTAACACCACTTACCTGAAGAAAAGTTCTGAACACTATTTTCAGGTTGTCAAAGATTGACTATGTGAATCTAGCAATCCTACAGAAAATCTACTCCTAGTCTTAAAAATCTCACTTAGTCTCAACTTCTACTGAAAGCCAATTCAAACATTAACACCTGAATTTTCCAATTATGCTCCATGTATCTGATCAGTCACCTTAAAATCAAAGTAACAGGCAGAGGAGATTCAAAAAAGGTAGACAAGATTTCCATACCAAGAAACAGTATGAATTACCTAATTCCAAATGCCTAGGTCCCATTCCAAATATACAAACATGAATAATCAAAGCAATGTCTCCAAGTACAAAAAATCATAAATGTAGTGATGTCCCTGTTAAAAGTGATTTAGATTACAATTGTTTTGAAATAGCAATAACTAGAAACCTCAGTGAAAAAACAAAAACACAGTTGAATCAAACAATGAAAAGAATTTAAGTTATAGAAATAGCACATAATAATCAAAACACTAAACATAGAGAACAAAGATAGATTATTAAAAGCTACGAGGGGAAAAAAAACGAGTACCATATAAAAACAGAACTATACTGGAATTAGACCTGACTTACTTTAGACACCCTGCCACTACCACCACCATGACCACAACAACAACAACAAAAGAGCAGGAATCAAAAATAAAACAAACAAACAACAACAACAACAAAACCATATCACACTGCTAATTGATATCTCTCAAAATCAGTTGTCTCAGGTCCAAATTCCCTAATAAAAAGGCACAGAGTAACATAATTGAGGCAAACCAGGATTTACTCTTCTGCCAAGTAACATACTCTAACATCAAGGATAGACATCTCTGAAGATAAAAGAATGGGAAAAAATATTCCAAGCAAATAAGAAGCTAAGAATCAAGCTGGTATAGCCCTTTTAATATCTGTCAAATAGATTTCAAACAAAAACTAATCAGAAGAGATAGGAAAGGATACTACATTATCAAAGGAAAAGTCCACCTAGAAGACATTTAAATTATTAATATCTATGTATGAAACACAAGAGCATTAATGCTCATAAATGAAACACTACTACAGTTTAAACCATATTGCCAGGCATGGTGGCACATGACTTTAACCCCAGCAGTCAGAAGGCAGAGGCAATTAGATCTCTGAGTGTGAGACAAACCTGGCCAGAGTGAGTTCCAGGACAGTCAAGGATACACAGAGAAATTCTGTCTCAAAAAAAACATCACATATGTAATCTTAAACATTGATCATGGGAGAAAATATCCCCCCTCACCAATAGACAGGTCACCCAGACAAGAACTAAACAGAGAAATACTAGAGCTAACTCACTTTATAACCCAAAAAGATTGTACCTAACAATATTGATTGAACCTGTCACCAAAACACAGAAATTATACCATTTCCTCAGCACCTCATGGAACTTTCCCTAAACTAACCACATAACTCAGATACATAGCAAGTCTCCAAGATACATATACGGAAAGAACACACTTCCTGCTAACATTTTTGATATAGGAAAGTACTCTGTATGCTACTGAAGGAGAAACATAAGCAGTTGATAGCTAACTGGTAATAAACTCAACACATCTTTGGAAGTTTCTTGTCTCATAATGTATATCAGAGTCATGGATTTTTCTTAATCTTATTTTTAATTTTTATTTTGTCTTGTGTATTTACTTTTAAATTTATTTATTTATTTATTTACATTCCAAACGTTGTCCCTATTTATACCTCACAGACTTTCTTCCTCCACCCACCCTCCCCTTAACCTTTGTGAGGGTAGCACTGCTATTCCCTGACCCTGGTGCATCATGTCTCTGCAGGATTAGGTGCATCCCCTCCCATTGAGGCCAGGAAGAACAGCCCTCTGCTATATGTACTAGTGGGGCCCTGAATCCACTAGTGTGTGCTCTTTGGTTGGTGGCTTAGTCTCGAGGAGCTTCGAGTGGTCTAGGTTATTTGACACTCTTGGTTTTCCTGTGGGGTTGTCATCTCCTTGATGGCCTTTATTCCTTCATCTAACTCCTCTATAGTGGTTTCTGACCTCCATCTAATATTTGTCTGTGGGAATCTGCTTTTGTCGCAGTCAGTTGCTGTGTAGAGCCTCTCAGAGTGCTGCTATGCTAGGCTCCAGTCTGCAGGCACAACCTAGCAACACAGTGTGAGGAATTGGTGCTTGCCCATAGGATAGGTCTCAAAACGGGCCAGTCAGTAGTCAGCCCTTTTCTTTAGTTTCTGTTCCATCTTTGTCCATGTAATTCTTTTAGACAGTACCAATGTTAGTTCAAAAGCTTTGTAGGTGGATTGGTGTCCACATCTCTCCAGTGGGGGTTCTGAATGTTGTCTCTTCAGGTTCCGTATCTCCACTGTAGAGCATTTTGCCTAAGGTCACCTACATTGACTTCTGGGATCCTCTCTCATCCCAGATCTCTCGGACTTCCTAGAGAATACTCCGCCTCACCCCTTTTTATCTTATTTATATAGTTTTTTTCCTCTCTCTTTTTTTTTTACCCTACAGTCTTTCATGTTTATATCCTGACTTTTAGTTCAGTGGTTTTTATGAGATTCCAGAGTATACAAATAAATGGACTTCTGTAGGGGGTGATTCTGATGCTAAGGTCCTAGTCCCCAGTTGGTTATTGATCAATCAATAAAGATGATAAGGAGCCAATTGCTGGGCAGAAGAAAAGAGAAAAGACTTCCCGGGTTCCTGCGTGCAGGCTAAAAGACACAATAAGAGAGAATTTCACCATGCTATGGAGGGAGAAAATGTGACCAGTCTAGTGAGATCTCAGGTGGCACAACCGTAGGCCACTTCTCCAGGTGGAAGATTAGAGACACTACTAAGCAGAGGGCGTTTTGGGTTGGCAGGACACTAAACTAAGGGCAGATTAAGAGGCGCTGAGCTAAGAGCATTGGAAAGGTCCCGCTAGCCACAGGGGATTAGGCGCACCCAGCAATTGAGCCAATAAGGCAGGATGAAATTGAGGTACATGTGTGTATGTACTTTTCATCTGTAGATCCAATATTCTCTGAACAGGGAATGATAGCACGTTTTGCCTGGAGCTTAAAGAAGGGTAGCAAAAACTATACACTAGAGGTTTTAATGTCTATATCTATTTCTTGTGAATTTTCTAGGGCATTTTTCCTTATTTGTGTGTTTTGTCCAATTCTGATGTGTTAACTTTTGTCATTATGTTATATTTTGTCTTATTATTATCCCATAGAAGCCTGTATTTTTTTCCTAATGATAGTGACAAAGGAGTGGAAAGAGATGGGAAAGAAAATGGAAGGAACTGACAGGAGAAGAGGGAGGAGAAACTGAAATCAGGATATACTATGTGATGAAAAAGCCTTCTATTTTCAATAAAAGGGAAAACATATTTATAGTCACAAAAATTTGTTTTTCTTATTTCTTTATTTTAGAATTTAAAACTTTTACTTGACACAAAGTATACATATTTATGCTATATGGTGTGCAAACCTGATACATGTATGCATTAAGCTACAGTAATTAACATTTCTACCTTTTAAAACACTCATAATTGTATTGTGTAAAAGCTGTAAAAATTCCCCTCTATTGTTTCTTTATAAACATATAGAAAATTGCTACGTAATCAGGAAACAATGTTGCACAACAGAATTTATTTTAAAATACACTTTGGAAATGGAACATGCATTAGTTAAATGCATTGGCTGTCATTTGTTGGGAATGTGTCATCACAACATGTGATGAGAGGTTAAAGATGGAAATAATTTTCTTAGTAGACTTTCTCCCGCAGGAGATAACTGCTTTCCCTCTGTGTCTTTACATGATCAATTCTCTTAGCTTTCACATTACTGGTGTTTTCTCCTGCTGTTTTAAGAACAGGAGCTATAGTAGCTAGGACCTCACCCTTATGATAACATTCACCTGATCATCATGTTATCTCCACATGGCCTCTATTTTCTAATTCAGTGGTGTTAAAGCTTAGGTAATTAGATATGATAAGTGGCTCAGTGCAGCCTATAATATATATTAAACTAAGTGATCTAAAATGTAACAATCTATTTATCTAAATTTCAAGGAATGTGAAGCCACTATGAATTGTTCTCATATTACTGAAGCTTTATTATCCCAAGTTTGCTTTCTGGTTAGCATTTTTTATTTTTTGTAGCAGCCACTTCCTGTGTACTTTATATTTCCCCACATTCAGTCATCTGAGTGGTCCCTGCTGTGTCATGTTTTCCATCAGACATGAAGGCCATTCATGGCTCAGTGGGAATTCAGAGTGAAGCAAAACTCCTCCAAGGAAGACAATTTTCTGCCTGCATTTGAACCTGAATGGAAAGAGTGGGAAGGAAGAGAATGGCTGTGATATATAACTAGTGTTGGCACATTACAAGAACTCTGAAATAAGGATGTAAGTCTTGTTGTTGCTTTTTTTTTAAATCAGGTGTGAATAACAGCAAGAGTTTCCAAATGTGCTTGGATATTGGCTAAACATTAAAAGAAAAAACGATTACAGTGATCTGTGAGAATCATGATTGTATTTAGTGAAAAATTAAAGCCATAAGAACATTTTAACCCACTTTGCTATCAAAGGGATGTGGCAACTAGCAATTTCTGATATGCTTCAAGGGTAAAAATGAAAACATCTATCAATTGAAGGTCTGTGAAAGCGGTGAAGCTGTGGCATACCCAAGGCTGTATATTGTAATCCCATTTGTCATGTTCATTTGAGGACTAGAATATGAGGAGGGATACATTGTTAAACATCAAGTCCTAAAACCTACCTGCAAGCTTCAAGCAAGTACTCTTTCCAGTCTCCTTCATGTTCTCTTTTGTTATTGTCACAAAGCCAATGACAGCATCAAACAGCCAGGTCTTAGCCTATAGCTACAAGCAATGTCCCTTGTAGATCTTTTCTATCATTCTCAGTAGTTGTATACATAGCTTAACTGCTAAAAATAAGACTCAACTATAGGAATGTGTCTCTTTGATATGAGGATTATTCTGATCTAAAAGAAATCAATAGATACTAGAAATCCCTGCCTTACTTTCATCTGCCTAAATTCAGGTCGTCTGCTTACCTTTGTGAAAATGGGTTCCCTCTCAGCATTCTTTCTCATTCTAAAGGAAGAGAAGCACAGATTTTATCCACGTTGCATGATGTGCAGCAAAGACTTAATCATTGTGATATATATAAGCAGTCCTTGAATGCGTGAGACAGAAAATATATATATCAATGTATTATTTATACCATACATATACCAATGTATTATTTCATAAAGTACTATACATTTCTCTCACTCCACAAAATTATTAGCAATTTTGTAGTGATTATTAGTTGGTGGCTATTTCATACAGTATCATATTCTCAAGACAAGACTTTCAAGAAATACATCAAATATATACATATATTTCTTATGATATTAAAAATGTTTAGAATATTCAATTAGCAAGGTGCAAGTGCTAGTATTTTATAGAAGTACTGAGCAGGTAAAGGAGACAGGGATGCCAGAGGATCCAATGGATGCCCCTCTTGTCTCAGTGGGGAGTAACTAGTAAATACCAGATGAAGTAACTTATACTCTAGGTGATAGGGCTCATCAGGACCCATACAGATTTGCAAGTATCTACAATGTTTGGATTTTGTAGCAGCTGGATAACAAGAGAAAATGTCTGATATCACGAGTTCTCATTGGCATGATGGAGTATGTGTTACATGTATACATACATGGTGGTGTGTATGTAGTATACCATGGGTGTTTTATATGCATATACATTATTTGTATGTGTAGTACATTAATATGTATGGGATGAACACATATATTCTAGTTTTGACATGAGTATTCATGTAGTGCATGTGTGTATCTATATGTGTTGCCCACAGAGGTATGCATACAAGATGTTCATAGGTACAGACTGGTATGAATATGTAGTTGGTGTGTATGTCTGAGTACATGTGTAGATACACTCAAAAGTGCAGTGTTATTGAGTGTATATTGTGCATGTAGCTGCATATGCTGTAGATGTTAAGTATTCTAGAATATATATATATATATATATATATATATGTATATGCACAGAACAAATGCAAAGTTAGATCAACAATTAAACTCATAATAGACAAACAAGAACCCAAACTATTCAACAGTTAATCCCGAAACCTAATAAACAATTAAGAAGAAGCCTTAGAAAAACTACAAGTGACAAAGTAACAAGACAGTATTCTAGGATTTGAGGTAGCAATGCAATAGTCAACAGAGTCAGGAAAAAAATCCAGTAATCACACCAGTCAGTGCCCATATCCTACATTTCCACTTCTCCGTCTCTCTGTCTGTCTCTATCCCTATTTCTGTCTCTATCTCTCTGTGTCTTTCTCTGTGTGTCTCTCTCTCTCCTTTCCTCCCTTCCTCCCTT
>NW_021604617.1:1606324-1698051 GCF_004785775.1 Grammomys surdaster | reverse complement strand
AATTATTTGGTCCTATAGTTCCCTTTTCTATCATGCTAGTCTCCACAACTTTCTATCATCTCCATACTAATCATTAGTCTTAATGTGTTTTTTTCTTTTTATTCTATATACACAATAACCAATGTATTATTTCATACAGTACTATACATTTCTCTCACTCCACAAAATTATTAGCAATTTTGTGGTGATTATTAGTTGGTGGCTATTTCATACAGTATCATATTCTCAAGACAAGACTTCCAAGAAATACATCAATTTTCTGAACATTATTTAGCAGAAGTAAAGACAGTGTTAAACCTGCTATAACCTAGGTCCACCCAAACATTGTAAAAATTTCCACTGAAAGGAAACAAGTGACATAAGTAAATAAAAGTCTTCAACCAGCCATCTAATTCCTGATCTATAAATCTCAATCCAAGACTACAAATAACATGAAAAACAAAAACAAAACAAACAAAACAAAACAGGACATAATGTTTTCCCCAAAACTGTCAATACCAGAATAATGAGCCATAGTGAGAGTATAGATAAAAGTGTGGAAAAGAATTATAAAAGGACTTGTAAATATGTTCAGAAAAGTTAAGAAGGACATAAATAATCTCCTTCATTAATTCAAAGAGAAAATAAACAGCTGACTGAAATGAGAAAAAATAATATAATGACATACATGATATAAAAATGATTTTCTATTAATAGCAATATTTAAAAATGCAAGCTAAAATGATCCAAAAAGATAAAAATTTCAATAAATAAAATCAAATGCTCACTGAAAGACCTCACCAAATAAATAGATGATTGTAAGTAAGGAACAGCAAGGTTGAAAGACAGGTAAAAGGTTTGTAACAATCAGAGAAGGTTAGCAAACAGCATCAGCAAAGATGTTAATGGTCAGAGAGCAGGTAATTTTTGTAGGGTTCCACCCATAGATAAAGAACTACAAGTAAGCATTGACTGCTGGAACACGGAGAATTAATATTTCCCATAAATGTGCTCCTTTATTGGATGTCTAATAAACAGTGGTTAACCTTGAAACCATTATTTTAACAAACATTTGAAACAAACTTTGGTGGTTCTATTTACATATATTTAGATGGATAGATCGAATATAGATAGAAAGAAAGATAGATAATAGATATAGATATGTGTATGTAACAAATTATATTTAAGAATTATATAAGAGAAAGGGAGCTATCAAGTTGAAAGTTGGGGGCATGAGAGGGGTCTGAGGTAGTACAACTGGAAAGAGCTGGGGCAAGGTAGGCAGTCAGAATGTGATGTACTATTAATTAAAAGCTTTTGGGAAATTGAAAAAACACCACAAATGAAACATGGGGATCAATGGAACATGAAGGAATCATTGGAATACCATAAAAAAGAAAAATGTACAAATTAAGAGCTCAGAAGAGTTGGAAGAATACAATGACAAAGGCATAATAGTATATTCAATATAACCATAGTATAAAATTCCTTGAACCCAGGAAATCAGAGATCTATTCAAGTACAAGAAGCATATAGAATATCAAATGATTAGGATCAAAAAAGAAACTAATGATTCATTTCATACCTCATATAAACACTAAATATGTACAATAATAAAAGAATTTTTATTAGCAAGGCACATCCAATGGCAGGTCTTGATTTCTCAATAGAAATGGTAAATACAAACAGTGCATGAAATACTGCATTTCAAATTCTGAGACACCACATATGCTGCTTCAGATTATTAAATAACTGTCATAATTACTGTAGAAAGAAATTTAGGGGGAGATGCCAGAAGCCAGGACCCTCGCCCTTACCCTTACCCCCTACCATTCCCCACCTGCACAATGTCCTCTGAAGCTTGGCAACTGCAAGATCCTGCTTAGCAACTGCAGATAGACTCAAAGCAGAGTACCATGTCTTCTTAAGAATAGCAGGGAGACCATAACTCAAGCAGTGTACCATATCTTCTGAAGAACAGTAGGTAGATCATAATTCAAGGCAGTGTACCATATAGACCATGACAAGTTTCAAGGCACAGGCCAAGAAGATTCTGTACTTTTCCACCACCTGGCCCCTTTTACCCCCTCCCCTTGTAAAACATGCTATAAAAAAGCATTTCATGTTCAAAAAATAAAAAAAAAAAGAAAAAAAAAGAAAAAAAAAGAAATTTATCTCATTATGAAAATAAATAGATTAATTAATTAATATTGACTAAATGAATGTTTGACCTCCTAAGCTCTCTCTGCAGATATTGGAAGGGAGTCTTTGGATTGACCAGGATGATAAACATATTCTTGAGAATATGAGGGATCAGTAGTTATGCATATAAAAATAATGGAGACAAAATTTGTAAAAATCAGCAACATGCCAGGAATTAACAGACTTCTATATTTTCTAATTTTATTTCTTTGGTTTTTTTTGAGACAAGATTTCTCTGTAGAGTCCTGTCTGTCCTGTGACTAACTCCTTAAACCAGGCTAGCCTCAATCTTAGAGATCTGCTTGCCTCTCGAAAGTGGGAACTAAGGCATCTTCTGCCTCTGCCTAGTCAATTCACATATTTCAATAATGACAATTAGGTTAGATGGTTGAATTAAAATGGGCTCATCTTTTTGCTGCCTAAAAGAAACACACATCACCAACTAAGTTAACTTCTCCTTTAGGGTTAAAAAATGGATAAAATAATTTCAATCAAGTGGAACTATACAATAAGACGACATCAGTATTCTCATGTGGACAAGGAAACTTAAAACTAAAATTAGACAGAATAGATCAAGATCATGTCATACCAATTAAGAAATAATTCATCAAGAGGAAATGACAGTTGGAAACATATATACACTGAATATACTTGTATCTAAATTCATAAAGTAAATAAGTCACAGGTTAATCATAATAATAACTGATTACTTCAGTAATACACTGTAATCAATTGACAGGTCATCCATGCAAACAATGTAGAATATGCATTATTTTTTATAGGTTATGGAACTTTCTCTAACACTGATCAAAGATTTAGAAACAAGGCAAATCTCAACAGATACTGAAATTTTCAGATAACTTCTTATATCTTGTTGGACCACAATGGAATAAAGCTCAATCAACCACAAGACAAATATAAGAAAATTTATAAACTTGAGGTTGTTAAACCTGTATAGAATGGTGAATGGATCATGAAAAACTTAAAAACATAATGAAAGAAAATCCTGGAATTGAATGAGAATGAAGGTAGTGCTACCAAACCGTCTGAGCTCCAGGGAAAGCACTCCTCCAAGGAAACTTCATAGCTGCATGTCTACATTTTAACAAATCCGACACGCTGCAAATAAATAATTCAATGATGCCCATCAGGCTAAGAGAAATCGATGTAAATAAATAGAACAGGGTAAAAATTAATGAAACAGAAACAAACAAACAAGTAAACAAACCAATAAAAACACTTAATGAAATGAAGAGCTTGTTCTTGAAAAATATAAACAAGATCAACATGACATTAGCAAAACAAAACAAACAAATGAAAGAAAGAGCCAAATTAATGAAGCTATAAGTGCAAAGGGAGACATTATATCAAATACTAGTGAAATACAGAAAGTTCCAAGAGCCCGCCTAAAACACGTACATTCCACTAAGTTAGGAATGGGCAGATTTCTAGATAAATATGATCTACAAAGTTAAACTAAGATGAGATAGTTTATACAAACTTATACCAAACAATGATGATGATGCACTACTAAAAATCTTCTAATTAAAAAGTTTCTGGACGTCGGGGGCGGGGCTTCTGCCAACACATGCGCACGGCAGGGCAGGCCTTCTCTCTTCTCTCTGAGCGCAGCCAAGATTGTGTTCAGGCTTAACGTGGAGGTAGGCCGGGTGGCCTACGTTTCCTTTGGGCCCCATGCTGGAAAGCTGGTCGCAATTGTAGATGCTATTGATCAGAACAGGGCCTTAGTGGATGGATCCTGCACTCGTGTGAGGAGGCAGGCCATGCCTTTCAAATGCATGCAGCTCACTGACTTCATCCTCAAGTTCCCACACAGTGCCCGCCAGAAGTATGTGCGGAGAGCATGGGAAAAGGCAGACATCAATACGAAGTGGGCAGCCACAAGATGGGCCAAGAAAATTGATGCCAGAGAAAGGAAAGCCAAGATGACAGACTTTGATCGATTCAAAGTCATGAAGGCAAAGAAAATGAAGAACAGAATAATCAAGACTGAAGTAAAGAAACTTCAAAGAGTCACTATCCTGAAAGCTTCTCCCCAAAAGACAGCTGTTGCTAAAGCTGCCATTGCTGCGGTGGCAGCAGCGGCTGCTAAAGCTAAAGTCCCAGCCAAGAAGGCAAAGGGACCAGGCAAGAAGGCTCCTGCACAAAAGGCTGCAGGCCAGAAGGCAGCACCTCCTGCTAAAGGTCAGAAGGGTCCAAAGACCCCAGCCCAGAAAGCACCTGCTCCAAAGGCAGCCGGCAAGAAAGCATGAGGCTACACAAAGAATAAAGGTTCTTTTTGACTGAAAAAAAAAAAGTTCCTGAACCACATGGATTTATTGCAAAATTATTTAAAACATTTAAAAAAGTATTGCAGTTTTTTAAATTATTTCATAAAATAGAAAAAAAGCTTCCATTTCAAGCTGCTTTTAAAAGCAAGTTGTTTTAGTGAGGCTTTCTAGAGGAGCACGTCCAAAGAGAATGTACATACATACATACATACATACGTACAGTACAAATAAGAATTTATATAAACATATATATGTGTTTAAAATATATATAACATATTAATGTGTGTGTGTGTGTATGTGTGTGTGTATGTGTGTATGTGTGTGTGTATTTGTGCAGATAAGAACTACAGGGAAGAAGAATAAAATGAATGATGGTAAACAAAAATTAGCCAAAATAATAAGTTTACATAGAGGTATCATGCTTGAGTATTATAGACTTCTCCCTAAAGCCATAGGTCATTAGATGAAAATCCCAGTACACAAGTGGAATTGTTGACTAGTAAATCCCCAATATCCCCCAAGCAATATAGTTGACATGACTATTGGTTCTCACCTAAACATGACTGCAGGACTGTAACTCTGATGACACCACATACTGGCTTGGCAAAACATGGAGAAATTGGGCTGGAACTGGATAAAGGTTTCTTTTCTGCTGGATAACACTCAAAGCTCTCATAATGCTTGAAGTTAGGCTACTAGAAGAGAGTTGGGCAACAATTTTACTGAGTGTAACCCTGAGTGTAAAAATATTAGTTAGCCAAGATGTTCATAATACAGTAATAGAGGTAAACCTGTAATGAAGGTAACCAACAACTTTCTGAATGAAATGAAGGCATAGTCAAAAGGAAGAATTTCACAATTCATACTCTAAACTAAAAAGCCTACAGCCTGAGTTGGCATAAGTCATATTGGGGAAGGTGTTTTGGTGAGTTGATGTATGTACATCACATTTCACTGTAAATAAATATGCCTATGTTCATAGATTAGTTCTGCTATCAACTTTGGTTTGAGTAGCTTCACTTGTGCAGTGGTTTTCAGTAACTATAGAGACTCATTACTGATCAAAGTGCTGAGAATAAGTGATTGTTTAATGCTTAGCCCTTTCAGCAGATTTCATTTTGTCTAAGTCTTAGGAAATATTGAGAAAGGAGTTGGAAGAGTATAAAAGTGGGGAGCAAGGTGGGGGTGGGTGGTGACAGCAGAGAACAATGGCTTCTGAATATGATTTCTTTATTGAACTGTTGAACTCATAGCAGGCATGATTACATTCACAGCATCTGTAAAAATTTGTGCCCATTAACAACACCCTGTCATGGAGTAAGAGGGTTTCATGAAACATCCTGTCATGGAGTAGGAGGGTTTCATGACTCCCTATCACTTCCTGAGGGCTGATATATAATTAATCGTTGATTTGGGAGAGAGAGAGAGAGAGAGAGAGAGAGAGAGAGAGAGAGAGAGAGAAACAGAGACAGAGATATCAGTGTTATCTGTTTCTGAATACAAACTGTCACTCATGCCACAGTCATCAAAATGAAAGCCAGTATTATATATAATTAACATATGCTTGAAAAATATTAAAATAAAAGTACCTAAGAATGGTTTGATATGTACTTCAGGTAGAGAAAGCCATGAGGCTATTGTAGTTATCGCTATCCATGGTCTGGAGGTTGTAAGGATTGGAAGAAACATACATAGCAAAATAAGCCTTGGGAGAAAGTGAAGACTCAACTTTTGGAGACCCCCAAATGACATCTCATAGTCTGGATACAGTAACATGAAGTACAAATTTCTGGTTTCTTTGGAGACTGAGTTGTGTCATGTGATGTTTTTCTGGAAACTGTCATAGGAGAGGATGTTTTTGCTGAAGCAGATGCATGGAGGATGTTTTGCTGAAAACAGACATGTGGTGTTTGAAGCTGCTTGAAAAAGAGCATGTGATGTTTTGCTAGAGTAGTCACTTGAAAGAACACCTGATGGTTGGAAAGTGTTTAAATATAACACAATAGACAGTGGACAATACTCTGAGGCATTGGTTCACCTTGCCACTCTTTAATGGTGTTTGTTGGGGTTTGCTGATGTGGGCTTCATTGGTTTGCCTCACCTCTTTGCTGATCTTCACTTGTCATGACACTGTAGAGAGAAATGCACCGAAGAACTTCTGATGATTTTCTGGTGACTTTTTCCATGGACTCAGAACAATTGGCAGAGCCTCACAGTTTCCTCCAGGAACTGCCTTCAGTTGCCCGTTCTTGAGTGGTGTTTGCCAGTGAATCAAGCTACCGCTGCTGATTCATGTAAACTGAACTGCAGCTTTACATTTGCTCCAAAGAGCTATTTCTCAACAGGTCCACATCCTCCTTTACTCTATGAACCTTTCCTTTATACTATGTCTAGTGGGTGGTGGGCTAGAAGGGAAGTTAAAGTGTTTAAGAATCCTTATTAAAGTAGGCTGTGAAAAATATAAGCTTACAATGACACTTTATTCTACTCAATGGAAAATTATAGAAATATTATTAAGAAATTTCTCATTCTGAACTTTAATAACTGTAATTCAAAGGTAAAACAGTCCTACATCTTAATATTATCTTGTAAGTGTTGGAATTTTTTGTTTGTTCCAAAAAATAATGATTAGAAGTCCTTACAGTGGAATCACCAGTGAAGTGGGATCTGTTGACTTCTAGAAAATGAAGAATAATACAAGATGTATAGGATGAGGTGTAGGTGACAAAACTGTCCTCTCCTTGGATACTAATTATAAATGTACTCATCAAATAAAAGGAAATATAGTCCTACTCTATTTTTGATCAAATACTTATAGTTATGAAACTTTAAAGATAGTAAAAGAAAGGCATTGGTCTAAGAAATTTACTTTGAATGGAGTCAATTTTCATCTCTCTAAACTCATAACTTCTTAGAACTTTTTTTATATTTCCTTTTTAGATGTGTTCAATTATATCATGTTCACCTGCAGATTTTCTTCCTTCTTAGTGATATTAAATTAACAACTACTTCTGTATCAAAGTATGAAAGTTAGACATGTGTCCAGTATCTACATGAATATCAGCTGGGTACATACCAAAAAGGCATTTTGAAGCATAACAAGGTATCATAGATGGAACTCTCTCATCATCTATTTCCATCTAAGCAGAATATAAGCATCTTTCTCTAATTTAATCCTCCTAGCCTAAATTGATTTTGTTTGTTTCTGTTTGTTTGCTTCTCTGCCTTAAGGTTTTACTCGATGCTTCTAATAAAGTTTCTGTTAAACTCACTATATTTTTTGTAAAAATAGATACAGTTCTCAAGGAACAACACTTTTCTTAGAACTTGAAGAGGTAAAGTTTCCTCTAGCACATTTTCTGTCTCTGTGGTATCTTTCATTACTATTGGGTTTTTATCTTCCTGGTATTCATTAAACATTCAGGAAAGCAGTTAGTGTCTACTGGCAGTTTTTTAAGTTTAAAAACAAGGGCACAGGAAAAGTAATTGATTTTTAATGAAGCAGTATTCACTAATCTCTCTTTGAGATTCAGGACCTTATAAAGTGTAATAATTCTTTTTTCAAAAAAATAAATTCTTCACCATACAATACGCCCTGACCACAGTTTTTTTCTCTTCATTTCTACCAGATCTTCCCTCACATTCCTCCCTCACAGTCCCAATATCCACTCTCCTTATTTTTCCTCTCAGAAAAAAAAGCAGAACTTCAACAGACAACAATGAAAAAGGAAAAAACAACATGCATGAAACAAGGCAAAATACCTTATATCAAGGTTGGATTAGGCAACCCAACATGAAAAAAAATGAGTCCCAAAAACAGGCAAAAGAGTCAGAGAAATACCTGTTCCCCCTGTTAGGAATTCCATAAAAACACCAAGCTAACAACCATAACATGTGTTGAGGATCAATGCATGCCTGGTGCTTGCTCCTTTAGTCTCTGTGAGCCCATATGAGTGCTGCTTAGTTGATTCAGTGAGCCATATTCTCCTGGTGTTCTTCATCCCTTTGACTTCCACAATCTTTCCTTCTCCTCTTCTGCAGGGTTCCCAGGGCTCCAAGGTGAGGGACACTATGGAGATTTCCAACTTAGACTCTGTCTAATGCATCTCTGCATCCACTTCTATCTGCTGATGATGACTAGACAGAACTAATAATTCTTCATGAAAAGAACAGCTCACTATGCAATTCATCTATATCGTCATTTTTTCCTAAGTGATTAAATATGCTTCTCAAATGAAAATAACTTATGACTAATCTATATAAAAGGTCTAAGTTTTATTAAGTCAGGGTTGTGTTATTTTTTATAAAATTTCTCTCATTTACTGTTTTCTACAATAACATTGGCCAGAGAGCATTTTGGAGATTTTTAGAAATCAACTTCACTTAGGGATAAAGTTGGTTTGGAAACCTGTTCTCTGCAGTACTCCTTGTATCTGAGGGTATATGATGCTGGTAAGTAAGTCAGCCTAAATCTGTGCCTCCTATATGTTGGTCTTATCTCTTTGGAACTTCTATTAATATTTGATCATATATATTTCACTTCCATTGATATCTTCAAAGAGCTGTTTTATACTGAAACGTACTTTGAGGCTATTGTTTTGATATAATCCATAGTTTTGATATTCCAATGCTTCCTGTGTTCTACTTTGGGTTTTGTTTTAGTTTGCCACAGATTAGATGAACAATAAAGGAAAGGAATACATTATCCATATTATCTAAAGTTTAAGCTCCCAGTAGCTGATGTCGGACAATGGTAGCAACTGTGAGATAGATGTTAGGTAGATGTGATTTAGAGAGGTCAGCTGGGAGACAGTGCCTCCTTGTCATTGAACCCTAAGAGGGCAGAAAAAGCAACACAAAAAGCTAGTCCTCCTGTTGAGAGACCAAACACTAGGGACTTCCATCCTGGTTTTGTTCCTAAGATAACGAGAAAGGAGAATATCCTGACTGCTATGCATAATGACTAGGATATTCAATTTGAAGGAAATTCAAGGGGATCAATGATGCCACTACTCTCCATTTATTGCTCTAGGAAGACACACATCATATTAAGAGTACAGCAATGCTCTAATGTCTGATGTGGGAGACTCCTCATTTTAGAAGAGTATACATAGGAAGTATGCAGTCTTCACAGAGAACATAGTCATGTATTCTGAAGTAGAGATACCCAAGAATTCCATCCCAGCAAAGGAGATTAATCAATCACATCTCAGTCACTATTTACCGCTGGTATTTAAAAGTGAACCCCTGCATGTTAAACATGTCCAACACACTTTTGTTAGTAAGTGGCCAATGTTATTGACAAGTTCTCATTCTGAAATGTCCAGTTCAGAGAGCTCATGTTGTCTTATGTTTTCATTTACTTGTCAATGTTCTGCCTCCTTCTGTAATCATATTTCCTAATTGCTTCAAGAAAAAAGCCTGCTTCTGCACTGAAAATCTGTTGCTATATCTAAAAATATACAATAGTTCAAATGTCAAAGCAAACTTCAAAGGCAAAAATAATTTGTTCTGTTATTTAAGGCACAGTACCTCATGTAAATATTAAAATCTGAGTAAATTAAAGAGAAACATTTCTCATTTCAAGAACATTTTTTTTGGAGGCTCAAACGTAAGCCACTACTTTGTTCATGAAACAAGTGTCTATTAATACTTTTTGCACACTGTAATAATTTGAATAAAAATGGAAGCAATCAGTTATTTTAGGAGGTGTGGCCTTGTTGGAGTACATGTAGCTTTGTTGGAGGAAGTGCATTACAAGGTAGTGGCCTTTGCATTTCAGCAGCTCAAGCCAGTTCATTTCCTGCTGTATGTGGAACTCTCAGCTACTTCTCCAGCACCATGCCTGTCTGCACACTGCTATGCTTTCTGTTATGATGACAATGGATTGAACCTCTGGAAAATAAGCAAGTCCCAATTCTTTTATTTAAAAGATTTGCCATTGCAACACTTTGTTGTCGTTTGAGACAGGGTTTCTCAGTGTAACCAGGCATGGCTATTCTGGACTCTCTTTGTAGACCAGGCTACCCTTGAATTCACAGAAATCTAACTGCCTCTGCCACCCAAGTTCTGGAATTAAAGGCCTGTGCCACTGCTGCAAGACAAATTTAATGATTTGACAAGTACTCTAAAATAAGGGGTCTCTGACAGCTATGCATAGTATTCTTATGGTATTATTTTCTGTTTCTCAATGAGATCTTGATATCCAAAACAGTTATCTGTGCACATATTCTATACACATCATCATCTGAGTGGCTGTGAACTCCATGAACTCCGTTCAGTTTTTCAAGATGAGTTTTTAAATGAAGAGGTACTTAGGTATCTTTAACATCCAGCAAACCATTAGACATTGAATGCATTTACCATACTTTAATGTTGAACTCCAATATCAGAGTCTCCAACCTCTGATGGGATATTGCTATTACCTATTGAATTACTTTGATCTAATGTCTCCTCAAAGGCAACTTCCAGGAATAAAATCTAGGGGAGAGATAACTACGTTAGACTTGCCTTCTTTCATTATTTATTTATTTATAATCTGTCCTCATTATAAAGTTAGCTCTAGCTTACTTGGGACATAATATGTAGACCAGGATAGCAATGCACTCACATAGATCTACCTGCTCCACCTCCTAGGTGCTGAGACTAAGTGTGTGAAGTACCACATATGATTAGTCTGCTGATTTATTTTTATTAATCATTCCATTTGTTTACATTAAATGATATCCCATTTCCTGGTTACTTTTCTATAAACCACCCATCCCACATCTGCCCTCTCCTCCCTACACTTTGCCTCTATGAGGTTGCTACCCCAACCACCTATGCTCTCCTGCCCCACCACTCCAGCATCCATCTATGCTGGGACATCAAATCTCCACAGGACCAAGGGCCACACCGTCCACTGATGTCAGACAGGACCGTGTTCTGCTATGTATCTGGAGCCATGGATCCCTCACTGTACACTTCTTGGTTGTCATCTAGTCCATGGGAGCACTGGGTGGTCTGAACAGCCAATGTTGGTCTTCCAAGGGGGCTGCAATGCCTCTCTGTTCCTCCAGTCTCTCTGTCAGCTCCCCTCACCGGGGTCTCTGAGCTCAGTCTGATGGTTGGCTCCAAGCATTCACATCTGCATTGGTCAGTTGCTTGCTGAACCTTCCAAGGAACAGCCAGGTTCCTGTCAGGAAGCACCTCTTGGCAAAGCAACATTATCGAGTTTGGTGTCTGCAGACTGGGTGGATCCCCAGGTGGGGCAGTTCCCAGATGGCCCATCCTTCAGGCCCTGCTCCATTTTGTCCCTGTTCTTCATTTGGACAGGAATATTTCTGGGTTAAAAACTTGAGATGGGTGTGTTGCCTCATCCCTTGAAAGGGGACAGTGCCTATGTACTAGAGGTGGTCTCTAAAGGTTTTATCTCTGCTTCTCTCTGCATTTCGGCTAAAGTCATCCACTTTGGTTCCTGGGAGCCAATCATTTCCTTGGATCTGGAACCCTTCAATGGCTATCTCCTATTTTTCATCCCCGACTGCCACATATTTTTATTCTATTTCTTGGCCCTCTGTACCTCTCTCCTGTCCCCTCCAATACCTGATATTACCCTTTTTATTTTGTTCTCCTTCTCCCTCCCTCACAGGACCTCCTTACCTCCACCTCATGTGATCATTCTGTTTCCCCCACAATTCCGGACTGAAGCATTTACACCCTGGTCTTCCTTCCTCCTAAGCTCCATATGGTTTATGGGCATTGTGAGCTTTGGAGCTAATATTCACTTATCAGTGAGTACATACCATGTGTGTTCTTTTGTGTCTCAGTTACCTCACTCAGGATATTTTCTAGCTCCATTCTTCATTTGCCTGCAAATTTCATGAAGTCATTGTTTTTAATCTCTGTGTAGTACTCCACTGTGTATATGTAATACATTTTCTGTATCTATTCCTCTGTTGAAGGTTATCTGGGTTCTTTACAGCTTCTGTCTATTATAAATAAGGCTGTTATGAACAAAGTAGAGCATGTGTCCTTGTTATATGTTGGAGCATCTTTTGGGTATACGCCCAGTACTGGTACACCTGGGTTTTCATGTAGTTCCATTTACAGTTTTCTCAGGAACCACCAGATTTGATATCCAAAGTGGTTTTACCAGCTTGCAGTCCCACCAGCAATGAAGAAGTGTTCCTCTTTCTCCACATCCTTTCCAGCATATGCTGTCACCTGAGTTTTTGATCTTAGCCATTCTGACTAATGTGAGGTGGAATATCTGGGTTGTTTCAATTTGCATTTCCCTGATGACTAAGGATGTTGAACATTTAAGTGTTTCTCCACCATTTAACATTTCTCAGTTGAGAATTTTCTGTATAAATTCTTTTCCAAACTTGTGGTTTTTTTTTCCTACTGACAGTGTCCATTGACTTTCAGAAGCTTTTCAATTTTGCAAGGTTGATTGTTGATTGTTGATCTTAGAGCATAAGCCACTGGTATTCTGTTCAGGAAAATTTCTCCTTGCCCATGTGATCAAGGTTTTCCTCACTTTCTCTTCTATCAGATTCAGTGTATCTGGTTTTATGTGGAGGTTCTTGATTGACTTGGACTTGAGCTTTGTACATGTAGATAAGGATAAATAAATTTTCATTCTTCTACATGCTAATCGCCAGTTGAAACAGCACCATTTGTTGAAAATGTTGTCTTTTTTCCACTGGATGGTTTTAGCTTTTTTGTCAAAGATCAAGCGACCATAGGAGTGTGGGTTCATTTCTGGATCTTCAATTCTATTCCATTGATCTACCTGCCTGTCTGTGTACCAAGACCATGCAGTATATCGTTATTGCTCTATAGTACAGCTTATGGTCAGGGATGGTGATTCCTCCAGAAGTTCTTTTATTGTTGAGAACAGTTTTCACTATCTTGGGTTTTATGTTATTCCAAATAAATTTGAGGATTGCTCTTTTTTTATTGGATAGTTTATTTACATTTCAGATGTTATCCCCTTTTCCCATTACCCCCACCCAGAAACCCCCATTCCATACCCCCTCCTCCTGCTTCTATGAGGATGTGCCTTCCCACCCTCCCAATCTCACCTCCCCGCTCTCAAATTCCCCCACATTGGGGCATCCAGCCTTCACGGGACTAAGGACTTCCTCCCCAACCTATGCCCAACAAGGCCATCCTCCCCTACCTATAGAGCTGGAGCCATGGGTCCCTTCCTGTGTGCTCCAAGGCTGGTAGTATAGACCCTGGGAGCTCTGGTTGGTTAGCATTGTTGCTCTCCCCATGGAGCCACAAACTCCTTTAGCTCCTTGGTTGATTTCAGTTTGATTATTTCCTGCCATCTACTCTTCTTGTGTATATTTGCTTCTTTTTGTTCCAGATCTTTTAGATCAGCTGTTAAGCTGCTACAGTATGATCTCTCCAATTTCTTTATGGAGGTACTCAGAGCTATGAGTTTTCTCTTAGCATTGCTTTCATTGTGTCCCATAAGTTTGGGTATGGTGTGCCTTCATTTTCATTGAATTCTAAAAAGTCTTTTATTTCTTTTTTAATTTCTTTCTTGATCAAGTTATCATTGAATAGAGTGTTGTTCAACTTCCATGTGTATGTGGGATTTCTGTTGTTTTTGTTGTTATTGAAGACCAGCCTTAGTCCGTGGTAATCTGATAGGATGCATGGGATTAGTTCAATCTTCTTGTATCTGTTGAGCCCTATCTTGTGACCAGTTATATAGTCAATTTTGGAAAAGGCACCATGAGTTGCTGAGAAGAAGGTATATTCTTTTGTTTTAGGATGAAGTGTTGTGTAGATATCTGTTACTTCCATTTGGTTCATAACTTCTGTTAGTTTCACTGTGTTTCTGTTTAGTTTCTGTATCCATGATCTGTCCATTGATGAGAATGTGGCGTTGAAATCTCCTGCTATTGTTGTGTGAGGTGTAATTTGTGCTTTGAGCTTCAGTAACAATTTTTTTTAGGAATGTGGGTACACTTGCATTTGGGACATAGATATTCAGAACAGAGTTTATCTTGGTGTATTTTTCTTTTGATTAGTATGTAGGGTCCTTCCTCGTCTCTTTAAATAAATTTTTTGTTGAACATCGATTTTATTCAATATTTGAATGACTACTCCAGCTTGTTTCTTGGGACCATTTGCTTGGGGAAAAAAATTTCCAGCCTTTTATTTTCAGGTAATGTCTGTCTTTGTCACTGAGGTATTTCCCGTATCTAGCAAAATGCTGAGTCCTGTTTACTTATCCAGTCTGCTAGCCTATCTATTTTTATTGGGGAATAGAATCCACTGATGATGAGAGATATTAGAGACCAATGATTATTGTTTCCTATTATTTTGTTGTTACAGGTGGAATTACGTTTGTGTGTTTCTCTTTTTTTATGTTGCAAAAAGACTAATTTATTGCTTTTTCTTACATGTAGTTCCCCTCTTTGTGTTGGTCTTTTCCTTCTAGTATCATCTGTAGGGATGGAATAGTGGAAAGATATTGTTTAAATTTGGTTTTGTCTTGGAAAATCTTGGTTTCTTCATGTATGGTAAATGAGAGTTTTGGTGGCTATAGTAGCGTGAGCTGACAATTGTATTCTCTTAGGGTCTCTATGACATCTGCCCAAGATCTTCTTCCTTTTATAGTCTCTGGTGAAAAGTTTGGTGTAATTCTGATAGGTCTGCTTTTATATGTTACTTGCCATTTTTCCCTTACTGCTTTCAATATTCATTCTTTGTTCTATGCATTTGGTGTTTTAATTATTTTGTGATAGGAGGAATTTATTTTCTGGTCTCATGTGTTTAGTGTTCTATAGGCTTTTTGTATGTTTATGGGTATCTCGTTCTTTAGATTAAGAAAATTTTCTTCTGTAATTTTGTTGAAGATATTTACTGGCCCTTTGAGTTTGGAATCTTCACTCTCTTCTATACCTATTATTCTTACGTTTGGTCTTTTCATTGTGTCCTGGATTTCTTGAATGTTTTGAGTGAGGAGCTTTTTGCTCTTTGTATTTTCCTTGACTACTGTGTCGATGTCCTCAGTGGTATCTTCTACACTTGAAATTCTTCTATCTCTTATATTCTGTTGGTGATGCTTCCATCTGTGACTTCTGCTCTTTCCTAGATTCTTCGTCTTCATGGTTATCTCCTTTTGTGGTTTTTTATATATATATATATATATTTATTCCATTTTAGATCCTAGATGGTTTTGTTCAATTCCTTCACATATTTGATTGCATTTTCCTGTGTTTCTTTAAGGGATTTATGTGTTTCCTCTTTAAGTGCTTCTACCTGTTTTCCTGTGTTCTCATGTATTTCTTTAAGATTAATTATTTATGTCCTTCTTAACGTCTTTTATCATCTTCATGAGATGTGAACTTAGATCTGAATCTTGCTTTGTAGGTGTGTTGGGGGTATACAGGGCTTGCTGTGGTGGGAGAAGTGGGTTCTGTTGTTGCCAAGTAATATTGGTTTCTGTTGCTTAAGTTCTTGTGCTTGCCTCTTGTCTTCTGGTTATCTCTGATATTAATTGGCCTCACTGTTTTTGACTGGAGCCCATCCCTCCTCTGAATCTGTGATCCTGTGATCTTTCGATCTTGGATATGTCAGAACGTCTTGGGAGTTGAGCTGCAACTGAGGTGTGTGCTAACTGGGTGACGATCCAAAGCAGAGGCTATGTTTCTAGCACAGGTACACAATGGAAAAAGTGTGCATCTCTGGCCAGGTGAGGTATCTGTGTCCCGAGGTCCCCAGGGTCTTGTTACACCAAATATTGGGGTGGGGTTTGGGGTCTCACCTGTGATCCTGGATGTATCAGGATACCTGGGGAGTCAAGCTGCAACTGGAATATGGGCTAATTGGGTGGGGATCTGGAGTGGAGGCTCTGCTCACTGCACTGGTACAAACTGGGAGGGCTAGTCTGTTGATTTTTCTAACCCAAAGAAGACACCGTCTGACTTTCCAATGTATTTGCTGTTAAAATTATAGGAAAATTCTAAGTGTGATATCCAGCTGTTTCCATATTCTATCAATCAAAAGGAAAATACTTTAAAAATAAAACACAAAAAAATAGAGAGTTGCATAGTCATGATGTCTCTTCACAGCAATAGAAACCCAAACTGTTGTACACAAAACAGAGTTGTACTTTGGAATTATAATAGTGTTCAACACAGGAACGTTTTCTGCTAAGATCTCATCAGACTGAAAGTAAAAGTATATCAATATCCTGTTAGTAGGATAGGAAATAATTGAGGTACTGAGAGAAGAATAAGAGACGTGGGGGGCACATACAGATAAAGTGAAAGACATCGAGCATAAAAGTTTTTCTAGTTTGTTTTCTGTTGCTGTGATAGACATCATGACCAAAGCAATTTGGAGAGTGAAATGTTTAAATTGTCATACACTTCCAGGTAACAATTTATATTAATGGAAATTAGGGCATGAATAAAAGGCTAGAACCTGGCAGGAGTAACCAAAGCAGAGATCATGGAGGAATGCTGCTTACTGTCTTATCTCATCTGGCTTGCTCCTTGTTTTTATACCCGGGCCCTCTGTAGGCTTGGTCCTCTTATACTAATTAGCAGTTAAGAAAATTCTCTTTAGAATATCAATTAATCAATAAATAAAAACATTACCTTCTACAAATTCTCCTTTTTCATTGCTTAAAATGTTTATTTAAAGCACATTGAATATAGATTTCATTGTATAAATTTATACATGCTCATTTTCTCCTTCAGACCTGTAGGAGACTCATTTATCTTCCACTTTCATATCTCAGTGCAACTGTCATCCCACTAAATCCCTGTTTGTCCCACTGAAGTTACTCAGGAGTAACCTCAACCTCTCAGTCCCTCCTCTACCTCAGCCTTGCTTTCGGACCTAAGGAGAGGGTTTTCCTGTCCTGCTATGTAGTTCTATGGATGCTATGTAGCATCCTGATGCTCTGCTGAAGCTGTCATCTGTTGAGATATACAGGGTCAGTCTTTAGCTTATTATATTTCTGGGACTCTGAGGCCCAGAAGCCCCTTTTCTTTTAACTTTCATTTCTTGGCTTTATTGCTGTACTTTTCATCTTCTTAAGTGACCTAGTTGGTGTTATACAGCCACTGGATGGCACTGTGTGAAATCAAATCTGAGTTTTGGATGACAAAACTCTTCAGAGTCCAGAGACATTTTAATAAATTTACAAGAGTTTTCAGGATTGATTAATATTTGATATCAAATAGCTCCTTCATTTATTTCCTCTTTCCAAGAGTACAATGGGCAGACAATGAAGGGAAGGAGTGGGAAACTTGCACTTGCCATGCAGAAGCAACTATTTAAACAAGAATATAAAACCACAAATAGCAAAGCTAAAAGTGAGATCCTTGGTTGTAGTGGTAATTTGGGTATACCACTTTGTGCTTCTGGTGGATGGCATGAGCACACCCACACAGGAGCTATTGGAATTCACTAATGGAACACATACACACACATACACACACACACATACACACACACACACACCAATTAATTTTAAAATGCCTTGACTAGCTCAAAGGCTGGGTGCTCATAAACCTTCTCTTGCTACTGAAGGCCCAGTCAGGAAAGTGACCAGTGGCCAACCACCAGAATTCTCACATGGTTGGTTGGCTTTCTCTCCTGCAGCTCCTACACTCCATCCTTTTCCCTCAAGTCATGGAGATTCTCTGTCTCCATTTCCTCAGGTCCTAGCCTGCACAAATCTAAAGGTCTCAATCTGTTTCCCTTTGCCCAGCCATTAGCCACTGGCATTTTTATTGATCGATCAAAAACCAGTTGGGGACAAGTATTTTCAGGATTTGGACATGTAGATTCCCCATTAAATCAAAGCATTAGAACCAACACTTGACAGTGTTTCCTGGTTAAAGAAAAGGATGTTATTGACGTATGCATTCAGCAAAGTTTACAAAAAGTCTGAGACAATAAGTCAACAATAACAGTTGGGAAGTTCATCAACTAGTCTTGAAGGTTGGAACCAGCTACAAGGATGAATTCTCATCTGCAACTGAAGTAAGGGATCTTGATCCATCCATTTACCTAGGAACCTCTCGAATTCATTGTTTTTAATAGCTGAGTAATACTCCATTGTGTAAATATACCACATTTTTTGAATCCATTCCTCAGTTGAAGGACATCTGGGTTCTTTCCAGCTCCTGGCTATTATAAATAAGGCTGCTATGAACATAGTTGAGCATATGTCCTTGTTATATGTTCGAGCATCTTCTGGGTATATGCCTAGGAGTGGTATAGCTGGATCCTCGGGTAATGCTATGTCCAATCTTCTGAGGAACCACCAGACTGATTTCCAAAGTGGTTGCACCATCTTGCAGTCCCACCAACAATGGAGGAGTGTTCCTCTTTCTCCACACCCTCGCCCGCATCTACTATCACCTGAGTTTTTAATCTTAGCCATTCTGACTGGTGTGAGATGGAATCTCAGGGTTGTTTTGATTTGCATTTCCCTGACGACTAAGGATGCTGAACATTTCTTTAGATGCTTCTCGGCCATTCGAGTTTCTTCCGTTGAAAATTCTTTGTTAAGCTCTATACCCCATTTTTTAATAGGGTAATTTGGTTGTCTGGAGTCTAATTTCTTGAGTTCTTTGTATATATTGGATATTAGCCCTTTATCAGATGAAGGATTGGTAAAGATCTTTTCCCAATTTGTTGGTTGTCGTTTTGTCCTATTGACAGTGTCCTTTGCCTTACAGAAACTTTGCAATTTTATGAAGTCCCATTTGTCAATTCTCGATCTTAGAGCATATGCCATTGGAGTTCTGTTCAGGAACTTTTCCCCTGTGCCCAAGTATTCGAGGCTAGAAATTATCATCCTGAGTGAGGTAAGCCAATCACAAAAGAACACACATGGTATTCACTCACTGATTATTGGATATTAGCCTAGAACCTTGAAATGCCCAAGATGCAACTCACAGGCCACATGAAGTCCATAAAGAAGGAAGACCAAGTGGGGGTGATTTGGTCCTTCTTAGAAGGAGCAACAAAATACTCAAGGGAGCAAATATGGAGACAAAGTGAGGGACAGAAACTGAAGGAGGGGCCGTCTCAAGACCACTCCACCTGAGTATCTATCCCATGTGCAATCACCAAAGGTAGATGCTGATGTGGAAGACAGGAAGTGCATGCTGACAAGAGCCTGATATGGATATCTCCTCAGAGGCCTTCAAGAGTCAGACATATTCAGAGGCAGATGCTCACAACTAGCCATTGAACTGATCATGGGGTTCTCAATAGAGGAGTTAGAGTGAAGACTGAAGGAGCTGAAAGGATTTGCGGCACCATGAGGAGAGCAACAATACCAACCAACCACAGCTCCCAGGGTCTAAACCACCAGCCTGGGAGCACTTAGGGGGGGGATCCAGGGCTTCAGCTGAATATGTAAAAGTGGAGGGCCCTGCTGGGCATAGGTGGAAGAAGAGAACCTTGACCTCATGAAGGCTGGATGCCCCAGGGGGTGGGAATTTTGAGGGCGGGGAGGTGGGAGTGGGGGGGGTAGATAGAGGTTACATCCACAGAGAAGAAGGAGGAGGGGCGAGGGGATTGGGGGTTCCGAGGGGGTGGTGGGGGATGGGGTAAGGGGACAACATAGGAAATGTAAATAAATCATCCAATAAAAAAAAAAAAAGGGATCTTGAAGGCTGAGGCAGGGATGAAATTCTCTGTCTGCATTGATAGGTTGAGTCTTAGAAGTTTGCACCATGAGAGACTGAGGCTTCTTCCTGTCTGAAGGTAGAAGCCTTGGGAAGAGCAAGGATCCAGTGAGTCTTGAAGATATTCTTACTACTCCAAAGACATCTAGGAGCTGGGCTCCTGGCCCATCCAAGTGCAAGCTAAGAAGCAGACTCTAGGGAAATATATCTCAACCTTCCTAATACTATGAGTCTTTCATATAGTTCTTCATGTTATATTGACTACCAACCATAAATTATTTTCATTGCTACTTCATAGCTCTAATTTTGTTATTGCTATGAATCATAATATAAATGTCTGTGTTTTTGATGGTCTTAGGTGAATCCTGTGAGAGGGCCCTTACACCAGAAAGGACTCGTGACTCACAGGTTTAAGACTGTGACACTAGAAAGAATTGGACTTTGAAGTCTTCTTTTATATTCGCCTTTGAAGAGCCAATGAATCTGATGCTCTGAGCTCATCTACCCCATTTGTGGAACCAAGTAGGTTCTGATTTGCTCAGTGTGCGTGTTTGTAAATAAGATATAAAACGAGAGCTCTTAGGAAGGGCCATCACAACTGGAAGGGGTTGGAAAAAATACTTAATTCACAAAAATTTCCCAATTAGGTAATGATGGCACTATTTCTGACCTTGTGGTGGTTAGAATACAGGTACACAGCTGTCAAAGTGAGTTATTGTTTCAATTGCTGGGTGAAACTATAAGTCACTTTTACATCTATGCTACTGACAGGCTCTCTCTTTGTTGTCATTCTGGAAGTGGTCTGATATTCCATTGAAGTGTACATCCTGAAAATACTCCTGTCAGAGACCAGCTTTGACATCTATGGCAAACTGCGGCCAGTTGTTTGGTCTGAAATTGACCAAAGCCAGTAAAATGGTATCTGGGGATGAGAAGTGGGGAGCATCAAAAAATGCTTTGTGGCTAGTGAAAAATTCTTTTCTGACTGGAAAAAATTCCTTGGGGGCTTGTGAAAAATTAATTGAGCACAAGCAAAAGAGGGGGTAAAGAATCACACACACACACACACACACAAACGCACACACACACTGGATGGATAAAGCAAGCTTTAACAAGCTCAACAACTTTATTTTTTCCTCACACAGCTTATATATCCCAGCAAAATCATTCAAGCAGTATAAAATTTATAATATGACTATTTTCTACTTTTTTACTAGTGAGTGATTAGTAAATGAAACCAGTATGTTTCCCAAGACCTTTACATAAAAACATTTGGTGTATTAAATGTGAAGAAAAAAACCAAATCATTCCTGAAAACCTACATACATTCATAACTAAGTAACTTGTTATAGATTAACAAAGTGTAAACAATCAAGGTTATTTTCTCAGCCAGTTTCTTTTTACTGGCAAGCTGAATTTTGCAGTAACAAAGGACTCAATTATTTTACTACTTATCTTAAAAAGTAATCTTAAAAGAATCACAAAGCTAAACTTTTATATAAAAGTAGTCATTTCTATTTTAAATCTTCATAGTTCAAATTTCCTCATTAACTATTCTTTATTAAGCAGATTAGGAATTTGAGGGCAAAAATGTGTGTAAGAAATTAATCATCACCTTGATCTCCAGCCCAGCTACAGCAAAAGAGTCCTGTGAGCAAGTGCTACTCTGTCTGCCATTATTTTTGTTCCCTGATCTTAGAAAATCTCTAACTCACCTGTTAGGAATGTGCCTTATTTTACATCAAGTTGTTTGCTAAGATTTTCTACATCAGAGCCATTGACAAAAGTATCTTAACTTAACTTTACTAACGATATCCTTCTTCAAATTCTTCCTAAGGGTCATGGTCACAATCTACATTTCTAAGTTCTTTCCAAGGGTTGTAATTGAATCATTAATCTGCTCCAGTAGTAAGGCTTGAAAAGGGTCAAACACTATTATTGTGAGTGCCAATGTTACTACCCAGTGAGAGGCTAGAAGCCTCCTTAGAATCTTCATACAACACAAACATTTGGAAGGACATGAAGACCTCATGAACATCAAGCAAGGTGATGCTACATAACTGTGAAGTCCTCAAAACATGTAGACCTCAGGCCTCTGGCTTTCCAAGGCATACTCAACATGATTGAGCTAATTTGTGGGCCATATTCTATGGGTTCTAAAGCTATCTGTTGTTCCTCTCTCATGGCATACAGAATGCTTCACTATCTTTTCATGTCAGATTTTTTTGTTTGTTTGTTTGTTTTTTACATAGCTAGAGATTTTACTTTCTTTGGCTGCTGGTTCACTGACAACTTGGGGTCAGACACTGTTGTGGCAGGGAGCTATCACATGTGGTTCACCTCTGACTCCTTGTGCCCCAGCTTTCTTAGTTCCTTTATTCTCCTACAATCTGCAGGTGTGCTTATGGCTCCTGCTGTATCTCTACTTACTCAGATGCTTCTGTGTTTCTAAGAAATGCACTGATTTAAGATTTCTCACAGATTGCTCAGGAAGTTTATGGTATGAATTCATTGAATAATCATGGGGGGAAAAACAAGAACTAAGCATCTGCTTTAGGACAGGTTATATCTATAGCTGAGGCTAGAGAATAAAACAGACAAGAAAACCTTCAGGAAGAGAACAATTGCAAAAATCAAGAATATAAGACCAAAGTGGAGAAGGGGGTGGTTGAGGCAACTTCAGTTATAGGGGTAAGACAGGTGTGCATTTCAGGGAGCCTATGTTCTGCACTAAGAACTTCCAATATAGACCTTGTTCCTTCCTTCTTCAGCTTTATAGGGTAACAGCTCACTTGTGTGACTTGCTCTCAGCTTGGCAGATCAAAATTTTTGTAGACTAGTAATTGTTACTTGTCATGAATCACAAGGAGGTACCTTGTGAGGAATAGAACTTTTTGAACTTACTGGGATCTGGAAGTTTTATACATTTCCTGAGCCTGGTCAACTTCATTCACTTCTTAAATCTTAGAAGTCTCTCTCTTCTCTCCAAGAAGGATGTTTTAAGGAAATCTAGAAAACTACACAATAGCAAGAGGCATTGCTGCTTGCAACCTGAAACATTGGTAAGGCTAGGTTCTATTATGAGATGATGGGAAAACAAATATATAGCATAAACCATATACATTATAGCTGTGACCCTTCAGACCTGCATTTCATGTAGACCTGCACACTCGATTTGCAAATTGCCAAACATAAGTCATTAAAATTTTTGAATTCTACCATATCAAGGCAATGCCCAGTAAGCCTTAAATTTGGGACTAATTTATACATTTGGGATGGAACAAATATGTGCTTAGAGTAATTTCTCATTAAGATGACTCCAGTGGAAATGTTCTAGTGGGTGCAATTAAGACCAAGTAGTAGTTTTCGTCATCATGCTAGCTCATTAGACTTCAGAGGGTTTTGTTCCTATAGAAGAAGCTTGCAGCTACTGTTAATAAAGGTTGGGAATACTGATATATTCAAATCTCTCTGCATGTAGGTAGGACTAGTGTGCTTCATGGGAGTCTCTTATTTTAGAGTTTATTAAAATGATAGTGAAATTTTAATGTGCTAGAATGATCAATCAGGTCTCAATGTGGCAAAGAATGTTATCTCAAGAGAGTCAGTGGGCATCTAGCTTCCTAGAGCTGCCTTGGGGAGCTGACTTGTTTTTTGTTTTGTTTTGTGTTTTCTATCAGGGGTACAGTAACCTGCTACTTAGGTAATTACAGTTATTTTCATTGACCTGCATGTGAGAAGACTTTTGATACGTTGGATTAGAAAAAGAGAAAGACGTGACTTTGCAATGGATTAGATCACAGTGTTGGGAGAAAAACATGTGTTATTTTTACTCACATTATATTTGCATTCCATTGCTCCATATTTCCTTAGAGTTAATATTGCCTTTCAATGTCTTAATGAGGGGTTGGCTTTTTAAACTCAAGTGCTTTGAGCTCACCATGCTTCCATTCAGCCCTGCTGGAGCCACTGCATTGCTTCATTTCTAGGTGATGAGATTGTTTAGAGGATAGAACATTAGGGCAAATTAGAGCATTTGGCTTGGTGAAAACTCAGCTGCCTGAGAAGAATGTATTTTGTTTATGGAATGTGCCATGCTGTGTTGCTAAACTATTGTGATTACACCTGTGAATATCCTTCTTTTTTTCCTGGGAGGAGATACAATGTGTACCTGTGCAAACCAGCATGGATTCAATGTGTATAAAGTAAAGAGAGCAGAGCAAACAGGTGAATTGCCTGAAGGCTGGGCCTCAGTAGAAATGTTCTATGAAGGTTTATGGTTTTTCCTCAGTCTTTTCTTTGTTTGTTCACTAGCTCCTAAATGCCTGGCATTTTTACAGAGATAACTTATTTTCTTTGTGCACTTCAAGGCTTCTTGAAAAAATAAGTAGAGGAGTAGGGATGCGAAATGTACAAAAAAAAAAAGAGTATAGAAAGAACACAGTCTCAGAAAATGTTCTAGAGTCAAAAACCTCATTGATGGATGGAAGCAATTATTTTATGGTATGCCCAATTTTATTTTCCACTCTGTATGTTTTTCTAATGTGAGATCTTGTGTGTAAAACATAAAGCAACACACATTCACACAGTTTACAAAAACATGACAAGTTGGCCAACTTTATCTGTAGAACCCTAGATTTGAAATAAGGGCACTTGCTTCATCTAGAAATTCAGTAATATTGATGCACAATCAAGTTGTCTTTATGCACACGAAGCCTACAACTGAAAATCATCCAGAGTCTATTTCTTAATTGAAGAATTAATTGATTTCTGCAATATGACTTGGGGCATAGAGATATAGCAGTTTGAGTTAACACTGGTGTCAGAAATGGTGAATTCTTCTTCAGTGTTGACTCCCTGAATACACAGCTATAAATCTGTTAATCTGTGTTGCCTTATTTTCAAGGTGGAGCATTCAATATTTCATATTCTTGGTTAGCATTGTTTGAGTGAATTTCTGCTCCCTGTTCAGCAAGGCTGCCCTTCAAGGAAAAGTAGTTAGTACAATTGACACTAATGCAAAGAAACTTTTTTGGTCTGCTTAGTTTTTCAGAAGCACGGACATTCAAGAAAAACTATATAACTAAGGGCAAGAGCTCTAGATATTGCATGAGATAGCCCCTTCCCCTGTATAAACTTGGGAAATCTACATACTATTAAATCCTAGTTTTCTACTTTGGAAAATTCTTATGTGTCAACCTCACAAAGAACTAGAAGAGAGACCTAATTTTCCCAAATCCTCCAAGAACTCAGAATTGTTGTCCTTTAATAATCTCACTCATACACCCATACTTTCTTTGTCTGATCTTTATGACACACAGTTCAGCTGTGTCCAGAGCTGTTATATTTGACCTCTCCTCTCACTTTCATGCTTCACTCTTTAATAAGTTGAAATTTTCATAACTCCCATACCATGTGCTAATGATGTCCAAGACTCTCCCTGGATCTTTCACCCTATTTATTTTTATTTCTCCTTTTCCCTCCTCCTTGGATTAGGAAAACCCATCTGTACTCCTATGCAATAGTGAGTCATTTGCCTAAACTTTTACACATTAAAATATAATGTATTTCAATTTTATATTCAAATATCACATGTATCACTGAAATAGAAAAAGTAAAAGACATTACTTAAAATATAGTACATAACAGCTACCCCTTTCTTACCCTTCAGCCTCTAGTTGTCTTTGAGAGTCTTTATTTTACTAGCTAGACTTTTCTATCAATCAGTCATCATTTTTAATAATTATTCATTGACTTCTGGCTGTGAGAATTTAAAACTTAGCATTACAGAGCATTCCTTTTTGTTGTTGTTCCTGTCTCCAAAGCTTTATGCAACTATCATTAATTAACATCTACTACCATTATTTTGACTGCATAGGTTTTATACACTGTGTTTAAATACTTTAATTATACAAACAATAAATTATACCATTCTGTAATAATATTTTTTCACAATTTATATTTCATTTTGCTTATCAACTTTCTGGTTGTTCCTCATCATTTAAATGAAATATACTTGTCTCATTACAGAACCTTTATGAGCTATTCATACTCTTAAGAATAAAAGGAGACTTCTGAGTGTGTGTGTGTGTGTGTTTTGGTTCAAAACACCAAGGTTGAATGAATGCTAAGTACAGTCTGTATACCACTGGTCATATTGACGCCTCTGAATTCATCTCTGCATTGTCATGGCCCTGTGATCTGTGAGAATGTAAGGCTGTGCAGAAAAGCCAATGGTTCAAGAGAAGGTCTTCCTCTTTTATAGTGTGCTCCTACATCACATTGAAGCCATGACACACTGTAAATTCATCACTCAGCCTCATGCTATAAAAGGTTTTATTCTAATCTAATAATTAACTGATAAATGAGGTAACTTATCCCCACAAGCAAAATAAATTTAATCTTAATACCTTTGGGACTATTATATTTTTTCTAACATTTTCAAAGTTGGTACATATAATGTCATCTTAGTTGTTCAGGACTCAGTCTTCCACCCAAAATCTTCTAGGATATTTTCTTTACTGTTGAAATATTTCCAACTAATGTTGTCTTCCTTCCTTCCTTCCTTCCTTCCTTCCTTCCTTCCTTCCTTCCTTCCTTCCTTCCTTCCTTCCTCCCTCCCTCCCTCCCTTCCTCCCTCCCTTCCTTCCTTCCTTTTTTTCCTTCTTTCCTTCCTTTCTTTATTTCCCCTGAAATCTTATTTCTAGAATGCCCTCAGTATTTGTTTTCTTTACTGCTTCTATTGTCATTTTCAGTTCTTAAACAATTATATTTCTTTCCTTCCACTGTTTGTTTTGTTTTCATACATTGCTTTCTTCTTCTTTTTTTTTTTACCAATAATTATTTAATTTATTCATTTTAACATCCTGATCATTGCCACCCTTCTGGTCTCCCCTTCACAGAGTCTCTCTTCACATCCTCCCTCCCCTTTTCTACTGAGCGTGTGGCCTCCCCTGAGCCTCTCCCAACCCTGCAACATCATGTCTCTGCAGGATTAGGAGCTTCCTCTCCCATTGAAGACAGACAATACATCCTAGTTGAGGAGCAGACTCCACAGACAGGCACCAGCTTTAGAGACAGTCTCCTTCCAGTTGTTGGGGACCCACAGGAAGACTGATCTTCACATCTGCTACATAAGTGCCTAGAGCCTTATTCCAACCAGTGTATGCTTTCTGGTTGGTGGCTCTGTCTCTGATAGTGTCCAAGGGTACAGGTTAATTAACTCTATTGTTCTTTCTTTGAAGTTCCTATCCTCTTGGGACCCTCAACCCTTCCCCCCAAATCTTCCATCAAAGTCCTTGAGCTCCACCTAGTGTTTGGCTATCGGTCTCAGCATCTATTTCAGTCAGCTGCTGGATGGGGCCTCCACCAGCCTCCTTGGTCTGTGGTTCTAGCTTCCCCAAGGTCTAACTTTTTTTTGTGTGTGTGTGCTTCTTCCAAGACCTGGCCAAAATTCTCCTCCTCTTTCCTCCATCTCCTTTTCCTCCTGGGACTGGAATTCCTACCTATACCTTTCACCCAACAATTAAATTCCACCTTCTTTACTGATCAAATCAAGAACCAATTAGGAAACCAGCCTTTAGTATCAGTGCCTCCCCCTACATTGATGGATGAATTTTCTTTTTGATTATAGTTGTGTAAGTTACTTCTCTTGTCACTATGATGAAATGCCTCAGTGAAGTGGGGCTGTTGAGATTGCTCAAAAGATAAAGTACTTGCAACACTTGCCTGAGAAATTGAGCTTAGAAGGACTGTGAGGGCTTGCTGCATGCTAACTTAGCCAAAAACTGCAGGCTCTAGGCTCATTGAAAAATCCTGTTTTGGACTTCCAGTGGAAGGAGGGGAACACCAAACTACCTACAAAACCTTTGACCTAAAAATTTCCCTGCCTACCAGATGGACAAGGATAAAGCTGAACCAGAGATTAAGAGAATGTCTAACCAATGACTGGCCCAACTCGAAACCCATACCATGGGAGACAGCCAATCACTGACACTAAGTAATGATACTCTACTATACTTGTGGATAGAAACCTAGCACAACTGTCATCTGAGAAACTTCATCCAGCAGTTGATGGAAACAGATGCAGAGACCAACAGCCAAACATTAATCAGAGCTCAGAGAGTCTTGTAGAAGAGTCAGAGGGGAAGATTAAGAGAGACAGAGAGTCAAAGATACTACCAGAAGACCTATAAAGCCAGCTTACTTGGACCTATGAGGATTCAGAGACTTGAACTACCAACAAAAAGCAAGCAAAGACTGGATTTTAGCCACCTACACATATGTAGCAGATGTACAATTTAGTCATTATGTTGATCACCAACAGTTGGAGTTATTGCCTGCCTTTCCATTCCTTTCCCTTAGCTAGGATGCTTTATCTGGCCTCAGTGGAAGAGGATGCACTTAGCCTTGGTGAAACTTGATATCTTAAGGTAGGTTAGTATCTGAAGGTTTCCCTTTCTCTGAGGAAAGGGAAAGGGGAACGAGAGAAAGATATGTGAGGCTTGGATTGGAAGGTGTCTGCACTGGGAAGAGAGGAGAGAGGAGGGGATTCGCTTTCAAGAGAATAAATAATGAAAAAAACAAACAAGAAACACAGAGAAGAGTGGTAAATAAAGGTACACACTGCTGTATTCTGGCTTCTGTAGGGAAGAATTGGTACAGATATACACATGTGTGCAAGTAGCACACACACACACACACACACACACACACAGAACAAACACCATACCACACCACATCACAACATGCTAACTGGATATCCACCTGTAGAAATTACATTTACATGTCACATCTTTGCACAAAAAGAAAAACGAACTGAAGAACTTATTTTAAAACTTGAAAATGCTGAAGGAAAACATAAGAAATGTACTGCAATTAATAAATTTCTCAACAGTTCTCCACTAGCACAGAAAATAGCCCTGGAAATCAATAAATAGGGACACATAAAATTTAAGTTTCTGTATAGCAAGGGAAACTATCTACAGAGTGAACAGACAGCTTATAGACTGAGAAAGGCAAATTTCCAGCCATATATAAAATGAGTGTTTTGTATTTAGAATAGTTTTTAAAAAAACTAGCAAAACATAAAGTTATGTCCCATCCATGCAAAAAGAAAAATGACACTCAATAGATGAGCTAATGAAATGAACAGTTTTTAAAGGAAGAGACATAAATGTCCAATTAATATTTTTCTTTAGATGTTCAACATCCTTAGCCATCTGGTAAATACAAATTAAAATCATTTTGAAGCTCCATCTCATCACAATCAGAATGGCTAAGACCAAGACAACAAATCACAAATGCTGACAGAAATGTGGGGGAAAAGGAGAACCTTATTCACTACTAGTGGTAATATAAACTTGTGTAGTCACTCTGGGAAACAGTTTCTTTTAAAAAATTGTGGAACTACCATATGACATAGTTGGTATTATACTCTTGGTAACATACGCAAAGGACTCTTTATGTTATGAAAAATATATATGCATATCCATGTTCTTCGGTGCTCTATTCACAAGTGCTAGAACATGGAAGCAGATTAGCTATTCATAAACTGATGAATGGGTAATAAAACTAATGGAATTATGGAAAACAGATGGAATCAAAAAGGATTTTCTTCAGTGAGGTGACCGTGACTCAGAGAAAAATGTGTCCTTTTCATAAGGATCCTAAGTTTTAATGTTTGCAGGTATACAAATAAGGGGGTGTCAGAATGGGTATGGGCAATAAAACTTGGTAAGAGACCATGATAGAGAACTAGAAGTGCTCAGGAAAAAGGGTAAAGGGAGCACAGGTGAAACAAGAAACTAAAGGAGTGTACTGGGAACAAGGTTAGAGAGAAGAGAGAAAAAGAGAGCCAAAACTAAACCTGTATGAAAAGCACCTTGAAAAGCACCAGTAGTATACTTTAACAAAACCAAAATCAAAAGCATCCTGAGATGACTGCACACATGAGGGAGATGGTTTTATTTGTTTTACATTTTTGTTTGTTTGTTTGTTTTTGTTTTGTTCTGTTTTGTTTTGCCATTATCAAAGCATTGCGCATTATCAGTACTTCAACATAGGGTTACAACCCAAAATATAAATAAATATTAATAGTGATTTTTAATAAGAAATGGACTACCTTTTTCTTCCTAAGGATTTCAAAGTCGCTATAACAGTGTTTACTGAAGCAGTATTACTAATGTGCTTAGGTCCCTAAGAGACCATCACACATTTTGTACTTTCTATTCTCTAGAAGAGAGGTGACAGGGGTTGTGATAAGTGAATCTGGCAATAAACCTAGCATTAGCAACCATATAGAATTTGGGGTCTAAAGTAAGTGTGTAAATAGTTAATGCTAGGGACTCTAATATCAAAACAGTTGCCTTTTTCATTTGTAAACTTGGAAGAATAATGTATAGACTATAGGGTGACTGTGGTACTGATTCATTGAGGACAGTTGGTGTCTGGCAGGCAAGTAATGGCTACATAGAAGCTATGGACAATATTTTGGTAGAGAAAAATATTTGAAATCCTACTTATGGAGCTATACATGTAAAATATGATTTGTCCATGAAGTTTAGGGAACAAGTATTTATGAAGTATATAGACCTACCAGGGAACTTGGTCAATAAAACACTGCTCACATGCTCAGTGTTCTTGCTGACCTTGGAGAAGCCTTGCATAAAAGGGTAGTCGTAAATATTGCTAATCTTTTTGTTGCTGGGTTTAGGATCAGAATAAAGAATCAAATCATTCCTCTAGATAGTGTTGAAGTTAAGTCCTGATTTTTCCTCCTAGCCCCATGCTACATGAAATAAGACTCAGACACAAAATGTGTTTACTAATACCTTGGCCATTATAGCTAGGCTCTTCTCTGACTACACATAATTTAAAATAACCCATTTCTTCTTTAAGAACATTCTGCCATGTCACTGGTTACCTGTACTCAGGTATCATGCATTGATCACTTCATATCTTCCCAAGTGATTCTTCTGCCTGGGCCAGCCTTAGCATCCTTTCTGCCTCCCAGATATTACCTCGTATTTCCTATCTTCACCATAGGCCATCAAATATATTGTTGACAGGTGTTACATTCATACAGACATAAGATATTTCTTCTAAAATAGGATGTGAATTTAGGATGTGTTTTACATGGAGAGGATGTCTATGTTCGTGGTATTATAAACAGACTAGAATGAGTAAATGTTAAGCATGTATCCAAGCACAGATATATAGTTTAGATGTGCTTATGATTTACTTAATCAGCTGACACCAAATTAATAAAAACACATGATTCACACCTAAGAGACTGAGAACCTAACAGTTGTTTAGCCTATGGAACTGGGTGTCCTCATTCTAGAGACAAAGACCTGAAGAAATCCTTGAAAACTGCTGATCTTAAGTTGATAATGGAAGTGTAGAATGCTGGTCATAGTATCATTGAAGGAATCAGCAGCAGCATGAAAATAAATTAACTTGGCAGCAAGAGGGGGAAAAATGAGCTAAAAGTAAATAATGTTTCTTCTTCCATATCATTTTATTTTTGTTTTAAAAATGTCTTATTATATAGCCCTCCTTGGCTTGCCTGAAGGTCTTACTGTAGATCAGTCTGGACTTACAGTCAGAGAGTCCTGCTTGTCTCTGCCTCCAAAGTGCTAGAATTAAAGGCGTGTACCAGGACTACCACATGTAAGGGGAGATGCTGATACTAAGGCCTAGTTCCCTAACTGGTTCTTGATTTGTCAATAAAGAAGGCAGGGAGCCAATTGCTGGGTGGAAAGTACAAGTGGGATTTCTGGGTCCCAGGAGAAAAAGACAGATGCAAGGAAGGAGAAGGGTGATTTCTGCCATGCTTTTAAATGAGAAGAAAGTAGCAGTCATATAAAGTCTTGGGACATCCTCTGCTACAAGTAAAGGGCAAGCATGTTAGCAGGAGCTATTTGGTACAAGCCACTAAGTTTAGGCCAGGAGGAGAAATGGAGGCAATGATTGATAAGGGCACACATTTCCAGGCAGGAGGTAACTGTGCCAGCAATTGTGCTTACCAAGCAAGTTCTAAAATAATAAATCTGTCTGTGTGTCTTTTATCTGCAGATTGTAGGGCCTCGGAAGTGGGCTGGTAACACAACCCCTCTCAGAGCAAAGGCAGGCAAAGAGGGAAGTCATATGGAGCAAAAGTGGTCAGGAGGGTCTAGTCTCAGCTCCCGGGCTAAGGCGTTAGCATGGTTTTAAAACTACATGAAACAGGGGGAAGGGAAAAAAAACTACATGAAACAACCTGGGCTTTCATTTCCCTCACATGGGCTACTACTAAAAGGTGTCACCCCCATATGGGGTGGCCCACTTTACATCAACTATGACAACCAAGAGAGTTTTTCTGTCAAGGCTCCCTGATTATGTGATTCAAAGTTGTGGCAAATTGAGATTTAAAACCATTACAGTGAACTTATTGTATTTGTAAAATTTAGGGGTTGATAATTGTGGAAGGCAAAATGTAACCTGAGGAAGACTTGAAAATTGGAAATCTGAAATCGGGGAAAAAGACCATGAGGGCTTAAAGAACCAAAGATTCATGTAGTGTATAGTAGTAGCTCAGCAAAAATGTCTCAAAAGTTTCATTGCTATTTTGACTTTGGTTCTTTTTAAAATTAAAATGCATGGCATTATAACACGTTTTATTTAACATTGAATTACTATGCCTAGTAATTTGAGGGGGAATCCTTTGGGAAATTACTTTCTATTTCACTAGTACCTTCTGAAAATCCTCCATCATCAAGTTCTCAAATTTCCATAATCTTATCTCTGACTTTAACTTTTATCTGCATCCTCATTAAGTCTGCATCTTAATCATCCTCTCTTAGTTTCATCCTAGTGCACAAGCCCATTAACCCCTGTCTGAATTCTTTTGCCTCTCTGAAACACAGCTAATTATTTTACCACCTCTCTACATTTTCAAGCTATTTATTTCTTGCCAACTATCTGCCCTGGATAATATTCAGTGTCTGCTTTCTTTGATGTTAAAATTCAAGGCACAGATGATCAAAGGCACTAAGCTATTTTTTTGTGTTTGCCGTGGTGCATGGTTTAAGTCATTATTTGGCAGTTACATGTTAAAATGTTAATTTTTGATAATCTTATTTAACTGGAAAATGAGTTTTAGTACTTGCACATCCAACAGTGTTCCTTCCGGGACACTGATAAAGTTGTTCCAGATTTTCCAGTGTCCAGGCTAAAGGTACCTGTCTGTATATATTGGATTCTCTGTGATTGACTGATTGCACTTGTCTATGGCTGTTATGGTAACACAGCATAAATGCTGATATAAAAGACCATCATGCTTAAATAACTTAAGAAGCTTTTCTTTTTTCTAATTAATAAACATTTATAAATGCAAACATACGTCTTCAGTTTTCAAGTGGTGCATGTAATATGTGCATTTAACACATATCCATAGCTCTGCTCTTGAACCACATCAAACTGTGTATATGAAGCCTTACGATTCTTGATTTTAAGTTCAGTGTTCTGGAATTACTCACATGTTATTGATACATAGTAATCAATTCATAGATAGAATTGTTATTCCCAGAAGTTATTACTGTGTGGCTATTAACACATAGATAGAATTGTTAGTCCTTGAATAGGTTGAATTGGTTCTAGTTTGAATTTGTTTCTTTTGCTTCTCAAAATGCCTTAATCATTAACTTTTTATATAAAACCCAGTTAAAAGACATCCAACTTCTTAATTTAGACCTCTGCAACAAAGCAGAGTTTTGTACAGGTAGTATATATCTAGAAAAATAAAATTACATTGTATTTCCATGAATATGTAAATATTAGACTAACCTTAAAACTGAAGACAACATAATCCTCTGGAGCAGCTTAAGTATTTAGGATTTGAAAACTGGTCCTCAAAAATAAACAGGTAGTACATATCTAGGAAAATAAAATTACATTGTATTTCCATGAATATGTAAATACTAGACTAACCTAAAAACTGAAGACAACATAATCTTCTGGAGCAGCTTAAGTATTTAGAATTTGAAAACTGGTCCTCAAAAATAAACCAGAAAGTAACCTTATAACTAAGGGAAAATAAAAGTCCATTATGGGCTCTGTTTTATACACCATCATGTCCCTTACTTAAAGCAGGGAGAGTCAATGCTGAAGAGAGGAGTGAGGATATTATACATACTATACATATACATCAATGAAATTAAAGTGTATATGTGCATGCAGGTATACTTGACCATGTAATTCACATGTAGTTACTTTTTCTTGCAATATTTAATGTCAGAGAAATAGTTATGAAGATCAATAGGTAATGTTAACCAGAAAGAGATAATAATACATATTTCTGCTTAACATATATATTGTAGACTAAGTATTCAAGAACTAGTTCAATGACCTTCAATAATACTCTTTCAAATATGATCTTACTTGATGTATGACATGAATAATGTGCAATTAAAAAAAGAAAATGATGAAAAATAATTTATTGTAGTCTGACATATAAGAAGTTTAGATGTCATTACCAATGTTTTCCCAACAGCAAAACCTGAACTAAATAAGAGTAAGAAATTCTTCTTAGATCTAATATAGAGTTGCAGTTGAAGAAATTACAGGAAGTCATACCTACCTTCGCTAAGAAGGCTAGTAGCCTTAAAAATTATTAAATGGCTGGAATCTCATTGTACAAAAAACTTGAGAGTTTTGAACTCAAGGGGCAAGTATGGAGGTGACACAGTGGATAAAGTGCTTCCTGTGTAACCTTGAGAACTCCAGTTCAGATTGGCAGAACTCAGGTAAATATTAGGTAGGCCTAGATGCTAGGGAGTTCTCTGAACAAGCTGATTGGTAAGAGTAGCTCTTAGATAATGCTCCAGTACCATGCCTGTCTACTTAACTTCCTGCTCCCTTGATCCTACCATGATGATTATGGACTAATCTTCTGAAACACAAACCAAGTCTATAATTAAGTGCTTTGCTTTCTTTCATAAATTGCCTTAATCATGGTGTTTCATCACAGCATTGGAACAGTAACTAAGATAAGAGATGAAACAACATGATGTTTTAAGTGTAGGTGAAACATTCCATTTTATAGAGAAATTCTTTAAGTTCAGTAAGTAAACAATTCAATAGCTTTAGGAAGTCAGTGAAACTGATTAAATTCACTAGTACCCTCCAACCATAAGATTTAAGGACTGCAGAGGAATACCCAAAAACTAACTGAGCAGCCTGGAAACAACAGAGACCAGAAAAGCCACCTGGAAGAAGCAGAAGCCAGTCAATCTATTTGGAAGTGGATAAGACCGACTGAGTTACTTTCAAAAGACACTCTATCATATATTGAGCAACTTTGCCTGTGCAATATACTCTACGTTTTCAGCTTTGATGAACTGTCATCCATGCCAGAGAAGGCTTTGGTGACACATATGTCTTTAAGTTATTTTTCTCTTGTAAGTAACCCTTTACAGTTTTAGTTTTGCTTTTATTGCTGTGAAGAGACAATGTGACTATGACAACTCTTATAAAGGAAAACATTTCATTTTCAGCTGTCTTAAAATTTCAGAGATTTAATCCATTATCATCATGGTGGGAAGCACAGTGTGCTGGCATACATGGTGCTAAAGAAGGAGCTGAGGATTTATATATTTATCTGAAGGCAGAGGGAGATGGTGTAAAACACTGGGTAAAGCTTAAGCATGTATAAGGCCTCATAGCCTGTCTTCAGAAGGACACACTTCCTAATAGTGGCACTTTTTATGGGCCAGGCATTGAAACACAGGAGTTCATAGGGACCATACCTATTCAATTCACCACAGTGCACTCTCAGACTTCCCAAAATGCATTTAGTCTTGTAGAGAAGGAGCTGATAATAAAATCTGATTCCCTAGTTGATTCTTGATTTGGTCAATAAGGAAGATGAAAGCAAATTGTTGGGCAAAGATTAAAGGTGGGACTTCCGGGCCCCAGGAGGAAAAATAGATGTGAGAAAAAGAGAAAGGGCTTTTTTGGCCAGGTTTTGGAACAAGAAGCATGGAACAACCATATAAGATCTTGGGGATACTAGAATTGGTAGCCTCCACCACCAGCATCCACTGATATATCTGGCTGATATAGGCTTGCTGATAATGTTAGGGTGGGAGATTCAGTACTCAGCAATTAGGCTATCTGGCAAGTTTTAAAATAGTAAAGTTGAGTGTGTGTTTTTTCTTTAGAGGAGCAAAGGTGGGCAGAGATAGAGCGAAATTAGGGTAGTTGATGACAGCTTGGCAAAGCTAAGCCTGAATGGGCTAGGAGCATGATCACTGATCCCAGTAATTGGCAGAGCGAAGCCAGGAGGAATGAGTAAACCTGGAGCATAGGCTATGGTCCTGGGCAAAGGGGAAAGTGTGTTTTTAAAATTACAAGCAACACAGTGTAACTTCAAAAGTTTTCATCATCTATATTAGTCTCAAACTTGTTTAAAAGTGCAAAGTTCAAAATTTGTTCTTAGATTCAGGCAAACTCTTAACTGTAATACTCTATAAAATCAAAATATAAAAGGAGATCACATACTTTCAACATTTAATGGCACAGAATATATATTACCAGTCCAAAAAGAAGCATAGTGAGGAAATAGTGGACCAAAAAAGACTGAAAATAAGGAGTAGAAACTACAAACTCTGTGTCTTCATGCCTGATGCACATCTCCAACTCCTTTCATTTTTGTTGAAATGACAACATACTTCTTTCTGTTGCGCTGGTTCTATGCCTTGTTAGTAGCTTTTCTTGGCAGATATCCTGTAGGCTTAGATTTTTCAAAACCTACTTTAATAATGGTTCTAAAATGATTCAATCCCTTTTCTAGCTTACCATCCAAAGGTAGAGGGAAAAATATGGTAAATTGGTCAAGGGGATATAGACCTGTTTAGAAGTAGTTTTCTGTGGGTGATTCCAATCTCTGTCAGAATACCAGCAATCTATTCAAAAGTATTACCAGACACAAATCAACAACAGCAACATGATCCAGCAGAAACTACCAGTCCTCCCTTGAATTTGCAGGAGTCAGTGGGAATGACCAGACTAGTCAGAATTCCAGGAGTTCTCTGCTATGTCTTTTTCAACAAAGTAAAAATCAGCAAAGATGCAAGACCAATGAAGAGTTGCATAGCTAGCTATGCGAGTGCCCTATCACTGTCCATTGAGTCCTACTTATAGTGTCTCCAAACATCAGGTATCTTCTTGGCAGAAATCACATGACTGTGTTTCAGCAAACATCATGGGAATCTGCATCACATGGCACAACCAGAAATATCCACTTCAGTATCCAATGTCTCTGGCATCTCTAACCATTTTGTATCTTCAAGGCAATCCAGGCTTTATATTCATTGCTTTACACAATGGCTTTTCTAAGCTGTACACAAAAGACTCTCTGGACCTCCATGCAAAGACAGCTTGGCCACCTGCCTGGCCTCAGTGACTATCTCTGGTTGTGGAGGGACATTCCATAACCCCCTTCTTTCTATCCCTTCATGAAGGGACACCCCTGCCCCATACCTGGTCTCAGTAACTTTCCTTAGTCTTATCGAGAATTTTCATAATCCCCTACTTCTACCAAGACTCTAAAGCCTACATGGCAAAAGCTTCCAAGTTCTATTGCTCTCTAAGACTTGAACATGGCATCCTTGTTCAATTACAACTTCACTAGATTTTTGTTTTCAATTGTTTCTTTCAGGGACTAAGCTTGGCTATTCTGGAACTTGTTCTATAGACCAGGCTGGCCTTGAAATCAAAGATCTGCATTGTTCTATCTCATAATTTCTGGTACTAAAGGTATGTACCACCACACTTGGACCTAAGCTTTTTTTTGGCAAGATGAAAGTTTAGTTGAGTGGGATTTTGCTCAAAAGTCACTACCTAATTCCATTCAATCTCTTTAATCTGCTTGTCTCATTGAACACAGGATTTAGCCTCATTACATTTCCTGGTGTTCTTTTAATCCTTGAACCATACACTTTATATTTTTCCTTCTTCAACTTGCTCAATTTCATCAGAATGCTTTTCATAAGAGTTAACCACAGTTTTGATATTTCTTTTGCCAATGCAATTAATCAAAAATCTCCTCAGCTTAACTTTAGGCAGACTATTTACACATGAATAAAATGCAGCCACACTCATCACCAAAATGTCACAACAATCTCTAGGCAACATACTAAAATTCTTCTCTTCTGAAACCTCTTCACCAAGGCACCCATAGTTCAAATCACCCTCAGCTACACTGTCTTCCATGCTTCTATGAGTATGGACCATAAATCCTGGCTTAAAGTATTCTACAGTTTTCATAATCCAAATCCAAAATCCATATTCCTCCAAACAAGAGCATAACCAGGCTTATCACAGCAATACTACAATCCCTGGTACCAACTTCTGTCTTAGTTAGGGTTTCATTACTGTGAAAAGACAACATGACCATGGCAACTCTTATAAAGGAAAACATTTAATTGGGCTTGCTTGCAGTTTCAGAGGTTGAGTCTTTTATTATCAAAGTGAGAAGCATAGTGGGATGCAGGCAGATATGGTGGTGGAAAAATGAACTGAGAGTTCTGCATCTTGACCTAAAGGCAGCTAGGGACTATGTACAACACTTGGTGTAGGTTGAGGATAGATAAGACCTCAAAACCTGCCTCTACAATAACACACTTTCTCCAACAAGGCCACATCAACTCCAACTATACCATACCTCCTAATGATGCCACTCCCTATAGAGCAAACATTTAATCAAAAGAGAGTATAGAGAGAATTCCTATCCAAACCCCAAACCTACCCTTATTGCTATAATAACCCCAATGAAACCTCATTGTTTTAAAAAGTTGGACTTTGCTTCTCTAGTTGTTCCCTGTCTAGAGTTTGTAAACATTTATTCACATATTCCTATGAATTGTGTTAGATAACACAGGCAAACTGTACACATGTCTGCTTGAAAAGAAATTTTTAAAAAAGGAAAAAGAAAAGCTCCAATGGGCCTATCTTATTGATCTTGTGGAGAACCTCCTCACTTAACTTCATGAGTTTTATCTTAAAATCTTTACTGGATTCTCACAGTATATAGTAGAGAAAAATAGCTTTGTTTTTCAAGAAAGAAATTGAGATTATTGTCATTTGAAATGTGACAACATTCTATTCTCAATATGGTCTCATCTCAAAAGAAATTGAACCAATCCTCCAGAGTTACAGGTTCTGTATTCTGTACCTGTGTTCAGCCAAATAAAGTGACTGAAGCTATGTGAAACATGTATTCATACCAAAACATGCATGATTTCCCCTACCTTCATTTTTCCTAAACTCTAAAGTATAACAGCTATGTTTGTATCATACTTTCTTAGATATTATGAAGTATTCAAAAATGGTGTGCAATAGGTAAGAGGAGGCACTCAGCTTCTCATGTCACTAAACTCAGGGCTGGTATAGACTCTATTGCATGATGGTTGTAGAGCTGAGAAGTACTTGTGAGGGTCCCTACCCAAAGGCCTTCTACTAATAACAAAAGTATTACAGTATATCAGGCTCATATTGTCAGTAGTGGCAGGGTAGAGGAGGCATTATTCCACAGTGGTATAGTTTCCAAAACCTCACTCAGCCAAAACTATATTCTTGTCTCCATACTTGAAAATAATTCCAGTATTAGTTAGGGAATAATAGAATTGAGGTTTATTAACAACATTTTAACATATATTTAAGCATAAGTATTAATAGGAAGAAAAGTGATTAGGGAAGGAGTAAGACACACTATAGGCATGGGAATTCCAAGGGTGAATTGTATTCTACTCACTTTTCTATGCAATGTATTTGATCCTCTGGATTTCAGAGTTATATTATCTGAAGAATTATTTATAGTGGGGTCTTAATGGTAAAGAAGTTCTTTAAAAACTTTAAGGTGGATAGTTTAAGTTTATTATTCAGATTTAAGAATGAGTTTAGGCAGAGTCCTGCATGACCATGAAAGGTACAGTGTGAAATAGTCCATGTCCAGGATTTGGACTTCCCCAAGTGTTGTCAGTTGCTAGGCATGAGACTTGTCTGTGTAATAATGTATATAATCTACTTTATGTTGCAACTTCAAGTTATTCTCCCTGGCAGTTTTATTGGCGAATGTTCTTCCTGCCAAGTTTAATGACTCCATGATAATTATAAGCAGCATGATTTAGGGAGGCAGGGTATGTCTATATCCTTAACAAATATGATAAAGATAGTGACCTTCAGGACAGTCCTTAAGGCTGTGGGAATGAACTCTGAATACGTAAGTTCAAAAAATATATAATTTCTCAACTATGCAAAATATAAACATGTAATATGAAATATATGAGGGGACCTACAAACCTAAAGAAATCAGAGGCAGCTGTTCTATGAGCCAGCTCCTTTGTGGTCAGCTGATTCTGTATAGGGTGTTGAAGAATACTCACTCTGAGCTATAAGTATAAGAAACTGGGAAACTTGAGGCATAATTGTTGTAAAACACACATGAGTATATTCGAGTCATTTGTGCTATGAATCAATTAGAAGATATAGCCTACGTTAACTAAAGTGACCTGTATGTTCTGATGGTAAGAAGAAATAAACTGGAGAGGAATGCTTGAAGATGCCTTGATGAATAGTAGTCATTATTTAGGTATTCAGGAAGAGAGTCACATATGGATTATATCCACATTAAAAAATATATCTTGAGGTTCAGCCAGAGCATCCTGTACTGATGCTGGCATATTTACCTAAATTCAAAGATCTTTCATAGAGCCAATTATGTGATGCTCACTACTGATGCCTCTTTCAATTTTCCCCTACTAGTTCCAAGGTTTTAACCTTGGACATGTAAAAAAAGAAAGCTACAACACAGACCAGGTCTAGCCATAGGAGAGTTTGAGAAGTGTGGTGTTAGGTTGCAAAGTTTTACAAAATAGTAAGGTACATTTGTCAAGAGTATAAACAAATTTTAACCAAGCCAAATTACAAGCCTGATCCACAGGAATACAGGTAAGTTAACTCCTAATAAAATATATTACAAAATATATACTCTATAAACACACATGGGTAATATTTACAGGGTTTAAGTTATTGTTTTTTGTGTGGGTTCTTATTTGTTAGTATTTGAGAGGGCATGTATTGGGTTAAAGAGGAGATACAAAGGATCTGGGTGGAATTATTGAGAACAATCAGAATATATTGTTTGAAATAAATTGTCAATTCAAAAAAAAGTGTTAGGGAGTCGCTACCGAAGTCAGGTCCTCCTGGGACACAGCCTGCAGAAGTGAGTTGTGAGAGGTCCTCTGAGCACCATTATTTAGCTTTGGGCTAGTTCTTCTCTCTGGAGTAGCCTTGTGGAACCCCAATAGAATCCTACTTCACCATAGAAACCTTTGGAGGCTCCAAGACTAAGTACCCTCCTTCACCAATCTCTTCTCATTTGGGTCCACAAGGGACATAGCCTGCATAAAGTCTCCTGAGCTCTATTGTCTCTCTATGGGCTTGCTCATTGGTTTTGAGGACTCTTGTGGGGCCAGTGGAGACCTATGGATATCTCAAGAACTACCAGCTTGGAACATTTCCTCATCAATCCCTTTACATTGGGATCTTCCAGAAGCACAACCAGCAGATTTAGTTACTCTGACCTCCATTGTATGATTCATCACTTCCATCATCTTCCTGAAAAGCAGTGCTGCCATAAGGATAATCTGGCCAACATCAGGGAAAACCAGATGCCTAAAGGACAGGAAAAAAAAAAAAACACACAATCAACAAGACTTAGAGCAATACTGCACCACCAGAGCCCAACTATCCTGCTACAACAAACCCTGTATGTCAAAATGAAACTGAAGCACAAGAAGTGGCTCTTAAATCCAGTTTAGTGAAGGTGATAGAGGCCTTTATAGAGGAATTGAATATGCCCCTTAAGGAAACACAGGAAAATACATTCAAACAGGGTAGGGCCTTAAAAGAATAAGCAAATAAGTACAAAGAAATGCAGAAAATAAAATGAAAAAGGTGAAGGATATGAATAAAACTGTCCAAGACCTGAAAAGGGAAAGAGAAGCAGAAAAAAACAAACAAACACCACAAACTAAGGTAATGTTAAAGATGGAAAACCTAAGAAATAGAACTGGAACTATACACTAAACATCACTAACAGAATATAGGAGATGGAAGAGTGAATCTTAGGCGTATAAGATATAATAGAAGAAATCAATATGTCAGTCAAAGAAAGTTAAAAATCTAAAAAGGGCATGACATAAAACATCCTAGAAATCTGGGACACTATAAACTAAAGAGTTCTATGAGAAGGGTAAGAGTACTGTGTCATGGTGGAACCTTTAAGAGTTAGGGCCTAATGGGAAGTCATAAGATCAACCATGGACAATGGCTGTAGAGAGCTGTCTTGTCAGATCTCAAGAAACAGCTGTTATAAAGGATGAGCCTGGATCTACCCCATATCTCTGGGTTTCTGCTTAATGGTGTAGCTGGTCCCATTTGCCCATGTTCTTGCTATAACTGATCCAGTTGTGTGCCCTTGAATTTTCATTATGGAACACAGTTTAAACTGTTTTCTTTGGGAATACATCACTGTTTAGATATTTTCAATGAAACCCCAGGTAATCTCAGCCATACCTTAGTAGCTGGTCCAGGCTCTCAAGGTTACTTCTTTTCATGGTGTCACTCCCATCCTCCCCTCCCCACACAGAATAATCTCGACATGTCATATATGGTAGGCCACCACTTTCCATTCTCCTTTCAGCCACAGGTAGGCAGAAGCCTCTTGATGTTAATCATATCTCAGATTCTTTTCCTTCAATTCTACAGCTTCACAGTGCTCCTATATTAGTTTATCCAGCTTTCTATTCAGGTTAGGCTGAAAACACATGTTGTCTTACTGATTAGACACTAAATAGTATTTCTGAAATTGCCCAGTGAAAACAGGACTGTAAGTATATTAAATCAAATCACTGTTATGGAGAACTCTCAATATATAACTAATTCTAGTAGGTGCTGACTTACTTCTCAATGCATCATACAAGGAGTAACAAGGAAGTAGACAACCTTTTCACTTTCTTTGACTTGTCCATAATTTATATACCTGGTTTAAAATACTGTCAATAGCTATGATTAAGTGACAATATTTGCGACTGAAGACTGACTAGATTAAGTTTCATGCTTCTGTAAAATGTACACCATGCTAACTAGTAGCTTTTGACACCTGCTAGTGTTTCCACATGATACTAGCATTGGACTATATAGACAGAATATGTCTCTTAAAAATTCAACAGTACTATGTAAGAGGAAAATTTTCCTAGACAAATTAATTGGAGAGTTTACTTGAACAAAGGGAAAAAGTGATCACCAGCAAACCAGGATGGTTTCAGAGCAGGGGTAGAGGGTGGGGGCAGATTTTAAGAAGTCCTACCAACTTCACAATCAGAATTTGTAAGGCAACGACAGCCAGGTATAGAAAAGAATTCAACTGGATAACACAGATTTGCTGATTGGCTTTAAGATTTCCTGGACACATGAGTCACTGTGATTAAGTCTATTGTGCCCGAGGAGGTGTCTACTTCAAACCAATGGCCCATTTCAATTTTGTTTAGTACCTGTCTGATCAGCTGTCACTTTCTACTCTTGAACAGTTCTTCTTGCCCAGAATTGTGAAGCCTGCTGATAGCTTGTTGTTCATATTAAAAGTCTGCATTCTTTCTGATTTACATTTGTTGTTAATCTTATATATTAGTATTATATTTACATCATTTCTCCCCTTTTTTCTCCATGCAACTTCTATGCTTCTACATTCCCTCTAAAACTTATGACCTCTTTTTCTTTAGTTATTGATAGACATGCACTAGCATGTGTGCACCCACACACACACAGAGTCATGGGTTTTTATCACTATGACCACCACAACTTTTATAAAGGAAAACATAAAATATTAGGGCTGGCTTACAGTTTCATAGGTTTATTGCATTGTCATGATGGTAAGAATCATGGTGACATTCAAATAGACATAGTGCTGGAGATGGAGCTGAGAGTTCTAAATCTTGATCAACAAGCAACAAGGAGAGAGTGTGACACACTGGCCAGGCTTGAGTATATAAGATGTCAAAGCCTGCCCCTAGTGACACATTTCCTCCAACAGAACCAAACCTACTTCATCAAGGCCATACCTCCTAATAGTGAACACTCTATTGGCCAAGCATTCACACACATGAGTCTATGTGGGCCATTGCTATTCAAACCAACACACACACACACACACACACACACACACACACACACACAGAGAGAGAGAGAGAGAGAGAGAGAGAGAGAGAGAGAGAGAGAGAGAGAGAGAGAGAGACACCACACACACACACACACACACACACAATTTGTATTTCAATAAAGCATGCAGAAATTATTTAGTGTTGCCAATATGAGTATGTGTTTATGTTTGACCACTTGTCACTTGCATTAGACAATCTACCAGGGAACTCACATCTGGAAAAGATTGATTCTGTCCCAACATTTATTAGTTGCCTGTAGCTATTTGTCAAAGGTGGGGTTTGTGAGATATTTTTCACAATTCACATTGGCTTGTCAACTGATTTTGTCATTGTACAGACCTTGATTAGGTAGGCATATTTCAGATTTTCAGAGTACAGTCTTGAAAACAACAGATATGATTAAGTTGTTTAGAGTAAAATGTACACGTTATAAGGAATAAAGTAGTATGGGCCAGGAACACAATATGAATTCCTTCTAATTGAGTGTTGTGGGTCATATTTTTTTGTCTTCAAAATATTTCATTTCAAAAGTTATTGGTTTTGGTTGATACCTGTTATTTCTGATGAAATGAAGGCATAGTGATGATTCACTCACATTGTGTTCACACATTCTGCCTGACCAGAAACAAAAAGGTCAGATTAACAAGAGAGGGTAGCTTTAATGGTTGTAAATGAGGGCATAGCAAAATTATTGAATTAAAAGCCTGGGCCTCTTCATGGGTTAAAAAGAAAAATTTACTGGGGGAGTAAATTGCAGATCTGCTTCAAGAAAATAGGGTTAGGGCCTGGAAGCACTTAGGGAGGGATCCAGCGCTTCAGTTGAATATGTAAGAGTGGAGGGCCCTGCTGGGCATAGGTAGAAGAAGAGAACCTTGACTGCATGAAGGCTGGATGCCCCAGGGGGTGGGAATTTTGAGGGTGGGGAGGTGGGAGTGGGGGGGGTAGATAGAGGTTACATGCACAGAGAAGAAGGAGGAGGGGTGAGGGGATTGGGGGTTCCTGGGTGGGTGGGGGATGGGGTAAGGGGACAACATAGGAAATGTAAATAAAACATCCAATAAAAAAAAAAAAGAGAAGAAAAAAAAAGAAAATAGGGTTAGCAATTTGGTGGTAATGCAAGCAGGTTTTATATGATAGTCAGCAGGATAGGAGTCTTTGGGCTGATGCAGGCTGTTTGGATGAATGAGGAACCAAATGCCCTTACCTGATGTAGTTGACCATTGGAGTAGATATTTGAGATGGCCGTTTTTCTGGGAAACAGAAACCCATGGCTTGTTACTTGCCTTCCAACTTGATGTGCTGTTTAGAAACATTTAAAACGGGTCTCTCTCTAAATTCACTGTCATTTTGGAAGATAATATTATACCAGTGAGACCTAAAGTTGTTTTCAACACCAGAGTCACAAATCCAGGTTAGACTGAGTTGAGATCTGCAGACATCTACAAGAATTCTTCAAATGACTAAAGATTAAAGCATAGAACTATAGAGGTTCATCCTGTCTCCCCCACCCCTGACAGCTGCAGATTTCCATTTATTCTCCTGGCCCTCTGGCTCTCTCTTCTGTCACTCTCCACATCTGATCCTGACCCCTTCATTCTCCTTCCCCCTCTTACCCAACTCCCTTCCTTTCTCTGTCTCCTATGACTATTTTATTCCACCTTCTAAGAAAGATTCAAGAATCCTCACTTGGCCCTCTGGTGTAGTTTTTTTGGGTCTGTGGGATGTATCACGGGCATCCTGAACTTTTTCCACTTATAAGTGAGTATATACCATGCATATCCTTTGGAATCTGGGTTGCCAATCTTAGGATGATGTTTTCTAGTTCCATCCATTTGTCTGCAGATATCTGGGATGATGGAGCCTTCCAGGAGTTGATGAAGGTGACCTTAGGCAAGACAACAAACTGTGGAAATATGAAACCTGAAGAGGCCACTTCCTATAGCTAGGCAAGACCCCAAGTGGAGGGATAAGGACACCTACCCACCCACAAAACTCTTGACATAAAATCTGTCCTGTCTAAAAGAAATAGAGGGACAAGGATGGAGAAGATCGTGAAGGAATCACTAACCAATAACCCTCCCAGCTTGAGGTCCATCCAATAGACGAGCACCAATCTCTGGCACTATTAATGATACTTTATTATATGCCCACAAATAAGAGCCTAGAATAATTGTCCTCTGAGAGTCCCCTCACAGCAGGTGACTAAAACAGATACAGATACCTACATTCAGCCAAATATTGGATAGAGATTGGAGACTCTTGTGGAAGAGCTGGGGGAAGGATTGAAGGCCCAGAAGGGGAAGAGAACTCCACAGAAATATCAACAGAGTCAACTAACCTGGACCCTGGGAGCTTTCAGAGACTGAGCCACCAACCAAAGCGCATACATGGGTTGGTGCAAGGCCCTGCTGCACATATGTAGCAGACATGCAACTCAGTCTCCACATGAGTCGTTCAACAACTAGAGCAGGGACTGTCCCTAAAGCTGATGCCTGACTGGAATCTGTTCCCAAACAGGGCCGCCATATCTGGCTTCAGTGGGAGAGGATACACATAAGCCTGAAGAGACTTGATGTGCCAGGGAGGGAGGATACCCAGGGGGACCCCACCATGTTAGAGGAAAAGGAGGTGGGAGAAGGGGAGTGAGGGGGACTCTGTTAGGTGGGGATGGGGATGTAAACAAATAGATTGATTAAAATAAAATAAAACAAAATAAAGATAGGCATATTTTTGAGTCCATGGCTTCAGCTTCTCTTTGATATATACTAAAAAGTATCCTATATCAGTTATCTGAGGATGCTACATGAGGGTAAGTACCATCTAAATCCATATTTTCTCTTTGATTCCATCTTTTTTGGACCTACTTCCATCACTTATTTTACAAGCTCTTACTGAGAGCATTCATTCAGTAAATTGCTACACATCATCCAATATTTCAAGTTTGGATTCTATGAAACCCTGTCTAAATTTGGGGACATTTAACTATCCCCATGACAGTAATGTTCATACCACACATGGCTTGATAGATTTTTATACACAGAATTATAAAGTAGTGGGTTTTTCTCTGATCATAGTACTTTATAAAAACATTTCTTCCTGGTAAATAAAGTGCAAAATGAATAGAATATAAGATATATGTGGATTTTTTTTCAGGCAATTTCAGTTTCTTAACATATATGGTAACATTTTCATTAAATGACAAGTGAAATCTTTCCACTCAGTGTACTTTTTAAGTGAGTTGTTTAAAAACATAATATATTGAGATGTTCCCAGTGTTTTATGATATTGTAGAATGTAGATGAAAGATAGCAATATAGATATGTGTCTATAAGAATTACCATTTGGGAATGACATCAAAACTTAGTTATGAATTTACATTTGAGGTATGAAAAAAATGGCTCAGTGGTTGAGAACACTTGACTGGTCTTCCAGCAATCCTGAGTTAAATTCCCAGCCCTCCTATAATGGGATATTATTTTCTTTTTTGGTGGTCACAAAGACAGAGCTTTCTTATACATGAAATACATGAATAAGTAAATCTGTTTTTTAAAAGAATGCACATTGACCTGAGTGGGAACAAAAATTAAATTGAGCTACCTACAATAAAAGGAAACTGTATTGGTCTCATCCCTGAGTTTTTATATTTCATCACCTATAGTAACTGAAACTATGTCTGTGAGGGATACAGAAGACATCCAATGTCCATGAACATGCAGTGTATTCTGAAAAAGTCTGATTCTAACCCTGCTTATACAGAGTACTCAAGTAGCCAGCATTCTCTGGATACCAGTACCTGGACAGGTATTATCAGTAAGGTCAGGGAAGCTGAGAAAGGTACATAGAAATATATGCTCCCCAGGAGAGACATGGAAAGTATACCATGCATCATTACACCCTTAAGATTTCATTATGTTGCCCAAGAGACCGGATTCACTTTTACCTGATGTGAAGTACTGCTATTGCTAACCTAACCAGACAGCCAAGAGAATTTGAGACTATAAACTTCTGTGGAGAAGGAGAGGAGATTGGCAGAGACCTACTACAGGCAGAAATAAATTCCTAAAATATGTAGATGATTATCAAGTGAAGTTATTTCAAAGTCCAAGCTAGATATTAACAAGACAGAATTGGTCTATCCCTTCAAACATACAGACATCAAAACAAAGCAACAAATAATAGGAAAATCATGAAATTTAAAAGAAAACCAAAAAATTTATTAACTGCTTCTAAAGAAAAGAGAATGTATGGCTTATCTGACAAAACAAAACAAAACAAAAAAACTAAAATGCTAGTCTCGAAGAACTTCTGCACATTGCAAAAAAAAAAATAAACCATAAATTATGACAAGTAACAATAATAAGTGCTAATAAATTTAGAAAATAATGAACCAAACACATTTTATAAGTAAAGTATCCAATAACTTGTGCAAAATAATTGTTAGAGGTGTTTAATGACTTGAAAAAGCAGAGGAGATTCACTGACCCTGAAGAGAGATCATTTGAGTTATTTAAAATTGCTTTTAGATTTCCCCCAAAAGAAACAATATATAGAAAGATGAACAAAACCTAAGGGACTGAGGGAGAACAACCAGCATACCATGTACACAGGACAGATGCCAAAGATAAAGGACAAAGAGGAAGTGGGATAAGTCAACCATCGGACTCAGAAAACTCATCAAATATAAGAAGAAATGCAATCAAAAAGTTTAAAACACATATTAATTTTGACTGACTCAAGTGTTTAAAGAATTGATCCTCAAAACATGATATTATTTTCTGTTTTTTTTTTTTTTTTTTTTTTTTGTACACAGAGCTTAGTAGCAAACACAGGGTCAGGATCACTCCACTTTGAGCCAGAATTCCTGTTTGTTCTCCCTCTCCCTCTCGCTTTCCTTCTCCCTCTCCCCGTCCCCCTACCTCTACCCCTACCCCTCCCTCTACCCCTCCCTCTCCTTCTTTCTCTTCCCAGTTAACATTACCTTAATATTGAGATAGGCAAAAATATTTGAGAAAACTATAAGCCAATACCCTTATTATATATAGGTAAAAAATATCTTCAACTAAGAAGATGAATATGATAGTGCATCATTACTACATACCACAAACAAGTGGAATAAAGGAATAATTTATCTTCCCCAAATGAAATGATACAATGTATCATCTTAATGAGTTGAATGATAAAATTCTAACAATCTCCAAATCTGAAAGGGATTATAAAAATAGTTAAATGCTACTAAATATCTTTTCATAATAATGAAAAAATTCTCAGCAGGAAAAGTGGGTTTAAAAAAATATCTAGAGGTCATGTGTTCAAATCCCAGCAACCACATGGTGGCTCACAACCATCTGCAATGATATCTGATGCCCTCTTGTGGGGTGTCTGAAGACAGCTACAGTGTACTTACATAAATAAATAAATAGTTTAAAAAAATAAAATAAAAAAATATCTATTACAATGTAATTAAGGCCACATGTAGAAAGTCATGTATTGTATTTAATAAAAATAAAACTATTAACTTTTAATACAAGATCTTTGCAGGGTCAGAATTCCCATTCTTGTCACTTTTATTCAACAGGGAATAAGAAAGTCCAACCTGAGCAATTAGGCACTAAAAAGAAACAAACACTTAGTAAAAAGGAATCTAGCAGATAAAATTAATCTCTGTTTATATATACCATGATCCTCATAGAGAAAATCCACAACACTTCACAAAATTATAAATAGCAAATGGCTATAATAAAATTACATAATAAAATTTAATGTAAAAATCTATTACATTTTTATACTTTCACAACAATCTATCTAGAAAGGAATTTTAAGTAAAATGCCATTTAAAATATATTAATGAGATTAAAAAGAAATTATGACATCCAACAGATATATAGGTAAAACAGAAATCAAAGAAATAAACTTAAATGTAAATGGCTAAATAGTTCTTGACAAACCTTTAAGAATACATGAATAGATCAAGAGGTCTTGTTTGTTTTTTCAACAAAAATGATTTAAAAACTAGGTATCTGCATGCAAAAGAATTAAATTGCAAATTTATCTTACCATACAGACAAACACACAGACTCAGACACAGACACACACACATACAAACACACACACACACACACACACACACACACACACAAAAGACCTTGACCGAAAGAAATGGAAGACTGCGACAGTTTACCTTATTGGTCAGTTATTTGAATCTAGGTTCAACTAAGAGACAAGCCACCAAGAAGGTCTGTAAGAGCTGTTCTGTGTAGAATTTATAAAAGCAGGAAGCCCCTCACCATAATGGGCAGCACCTTCCAGCAGCAGCCCTGTTAAAAGAGGTCAGAGAGAAATAAATATTGGGTGGGTATAAATGGGGGGCAGGTAAATAAAGGCACCCCAACTTCAACACCAGCGCTCGGAAAGCAAGAAACTGGATTCCCGTGAACGAGTAGTTAACTAGACTAGCTGTAACAGTGAGATCCGGGTTCTAGGATCAGTTCAAAGGCTTTGTATCCATGAAGAAAATAGTCAATAAAGCCTTAGGCCTACACACCATATGTTTACAAATATATGCACATCTACACACACTACTACCCACATATATGTGAACATGTATATACACATATAAATACTACACATACATGCAAAAAAATCATAAAATGAAATACTTTTAATATATGGATCACAATAAATTATTATAATGAAATGGAGAACTTGATACTACATTAAAGAAAACTGAGTTAGCTGTATCAATTTCATAGAAAACAGGTACTAGAAAGAATAATTCAGATTAAAAGAATACTATACAATAACAAAAGGGTATAATTTCAAAGTGGTCATTACAGTACTACACCCCATACCTATTGTTAAAATGAGAGGGACAAAATGGTAGCAAAGGCAAAATAGGGCAAAGCCAAGATTAGAGACTTCATATGTCGGATATGATAGAGCAATTGGGCAGAAAATCAATCAGAACATCACTGGCATGCCCATTTCTTTCACACTGAGATTCCTAGAATTCAGTGGAAGGCTAAGGAAAATTCTTTGGAAGCTTGTATGTGCTCTTGGTACAACACACAGAACAGCGGGCCTCTAGCCAAAAGTCAGTAAAAATGAGAAAACAGAAATATTAAAGAGCATACTCTAATGGAAACCGGTAGCTAGAAAGAAACCAGGACAGAGAGGTGATGTAAATTCCTCAAATATTCAGCATACTTCTCACAGCACATGGGGCAAATAAGGGGGATCTCTTGAGGGAATTTTTAAATATTTTGAATAAAAAACATGAAAATACAACTTACAAAAGTTGGTGGGATACAGTGAATGTTAGCACATAGAAAGAAATTTATAACCTGAAGTGAAGAAAAATGATCTACAGTGTGTGTGTGTGTGTGTGTGTGATATTTTCAATATTTATGAACTAAATATTATAAAGCATACAAAATAGTAAGACCTAAAATCAATAACATACCTCAGAAGTCAGAGAAAACTGAAGCCTAAAGCATGCAGATGAAAGAATAAAATGCATACCAACAAGAATTGTGTTGAAGAAGTCAAAAGCTAGCCCTCTGAAGGTTCAGAACAAAAATATAATATTCTAACCAGGATGAGCAAGAGAAGGGATCTAACAATTGTGGTCAACACAAAATGTTCCACGGTCACAAAATTTACACATTTAAAAATTGAGTACCTGGATAGTCTTCTTTATGGATTGAACTGTGTCCCCAAAGGTATTTAGGCCACAAAAGCTGGTACCTTTAAATAGGACCTGACTTGGATATTGTATTTCCATAAATGCAAATCATTAGGGCTGGCTCCAATATAACATGGCTAGTCTAAGAGGGAAACTGGCCAGGCAAAGAAGACAAAAGAAGGTGAGTGAACAGAATATCTACATGAAAGCAAATGCAGATATTGGAGAGAATTTCCCATAAGTCCTGGAAAACTGGGGGTCGGGGGTGGAGGGATGGTCAGATGGTACAAAAGGCCTGGAAGAGGAGACCATAGACATATCAGCATGTTGGTCTAAGAATTGTAGTTTCTAGACCTGTGAGGAAATGAACTGCTAATGTTTGAAGACCAGTTTGTGATATGTTTGGGTAGCCTCCCTAGGAATTTCACATAGTTGTCTAGAGGTTTTAGAATATAAATCACTAACCCAAATAACTTTGCCAAAATGAAAGTAACATATGCAGAGATTTTACTCTTGAGTTTTACAACAAAATTAATAAGTGATAAAGGTTTCTGTCAACTTCCTACAGACACTATAAGCAAAGGAATCACATCTATCTTTGCACACATTCTCTAATATAATAGCAAGTAAGAACATTGCAGGAAAGGGCCAATGCCATGAAAAAGATGGACAACTCTTAGCAAAGTGTTGTTATATTCAATGCAATAACGTGTGTTAAGAATTATATGCCAAGGTAGAGTGAGAATGAGCCCTGGGACTTCAAAGCTGCTCAACATTTGAGAGCCAACCTATGTGCAACACCCTATCAGAGGGCTAACGGAAGCAATTCAGGTACTCACATAAATTGATATAGCAAATCTTTTTGACCATTGCCATGTTAGTACATCCTAAGATGATAAAAAAAATCTCCCCAAAAAAGTAGGAAGAGAGAAGGAACTTGCTTTATTTTATAAAAAATATCTTCATGTAAACCAATGACATAATTTATTGTGTTGGAGAGCTGCAAGCTTTGCCGCTATGATAAGGAAGAATCTATCTTCTATCATACCTCTACATTCTAACATTTACTTTATCAATGCAAGTCCCACCCAATATAACAGAATGATAATAGGAAATAAAAAATAAGAAATGGCAAATGGAACGTTATAACCCTACAATGTAAGAGGCAGAGTACTCATTTTCCTATACGAGTGCAAAACTTCTATGTGAGCAGCCATGGTGTAGATAAAGATCAGAAAACTGAATTCAGTAGAACAGAATAGAGACCACAAAGAACACCTAGAATAAGTCAGACAAATGGTATCTGACAGAGATGTAAGGGAAATTCAGAGGATGAAAAGAAACATTCACACAAATGGTTATACACTGAAAATCCATAGGCCAAATAATAAATACACACAAAGACTCTGAAAAGCAAGCAAATATCAACACAAAAATGTATGAAAGAGAGAATTATGAAGTAAAAACCATAGAACTTATAGAAAACATTGCCATTTGTTGAGGTTTTAGGAAAAGACTGAGGTTTTCCATGGATCTCAGAGGAGTTGAGAGAAATAGGGGAGCTGTAATAAGACTATTGTATGAAAAAAATGATTATCAATAAAAAAATAGAAAAAGTAAAAACTTGTACACTAAATATAATTGAAACAGGAATATTCTTTGCTATAGACGGTATTAAGAAAATAGATATGATATAGGCTGAGACAAGCCATTAAACACATATCTGAGAAATATTTCTATCCATAGTATATAAAGAACTCTAAAAACTCAGAAAAGTGAATGAACATAAAAAGCATAAGATCTGAACAGATGTTTCTCCAAAACAGCAGCGCTGTCACTTAGGAAAATGGTTAGCAGGATCTTACATATCTAAATGCACTGTAGAGGTAACCTCAAACCTGCAGGCAAATGCTAAGATCACTAGAGTGATTTGAAAATGTGAGTCTACTCAAAATCTAAACACATAAATTTGTAGGCTTATTTATTATGTCTACAACATGTATATAGATAAAATGTATGGAGTGTATGGATAAAGCTTAGAAAATCTAATGGAACACTGGGGGCTAAAGAAGCATGACTAATCAACCCACTGAATGACGTGGAGGAGGAAGAAGTCTTCGTTTATATATCCATATGATAGATGAAATAAATCAATATGAGGAACCTGTGTACTATGTGGATGTCCAGTTAGATGATATGTAGAAAGGGTAAAATAGTGGAGATACTAAATTTTCAGTGGTTGTCATGAGTTTAGGGAAAACAGAAAATGTTAAACCATAAAGCATGTGGTTTCATTTTACATGTAACTACTACGCATGATGTTGTGTTGTTGAATGCATAATACTTCAAAACTCATAATTTATAACACAAAGATTGAACAAATGAATATCAATTAAACAATTGTTTATGAAGTTAAGTACTACAAGGGTTGATTACAGAGTGTGACACAATGATCCAGCTCTTTTGTAAATGTTTGAAACACCTCAGTTAAGGAGATAGACAAGAAAGCTCTGATTTAAAGAAGATTTTGTAATGCAAAAGAGTTGTAAAACTGAAAGTTACATAAATGCTCATAATTCCTCTACCCTGTCTAAAAATGTGTTCCCCATGGAGCATGGGTTAATTTTGATACTATTAGGCATGATTATTATAATGGAACAAATAAATAGATGGCCAGCTTTCACTCCACAACTAAAGCCAGAGTCTGTGGTGATCCATTCAGTAGTGGGTTAGACTTGTAGGAGCTGATATAAATTCATGTTGAACTTCATGTGGATGCAGATGACTCTTTGCTCAAGTAATTCTAGAAAGCACATGTAAAAATGTTCTTTGTTCTGACAGATGAGAAGATCTAGAAGGAATGGAACTCTGGTAACAATAAGCAAACAAGATAGATATCTTCTATCTAATATAATATTATGATGATAACAATAATAATAATAATTACAAATATTTATGAAAATGGTTTATTCCATGAGAGATACAGGAAATATACAAAGTCAGTACTGGGAAGTTTGTAGTGCCAGAATGGTGTAAATCTTCTCATAGAAACTACTTACTCAGACTTTTAATCTTACTCTAATTTAATCATTTTACATTTATAAAAATATCATAATACAATACAAATATGTAAATCACTACTTATTAATTTAAAGAAATAATAAAGTATACCTTGTAAAAAATGTGAAAAGTTTTTATGTAACTAGGTTTATAAATATATAAATCAAATTGTAATTAAAAGAATTACAAGCAAAAACAAATTATGGAGGTTATCAGAAAAATGAGTAACTGCACATGACATGTAAACCTTCATTGGACTAGAAAATACGTAAAGTTAATGTTATGACAATACTGATGTAATTGTTTAATGAATAAATAAGCAAATAATTATGAACTGAATATTCTACTTCATTTGTGTTGCTGTGATAAAACACCTTGACTGAAAGCAACTTTGAGGAATAAAGTCCTTATACTGCTTAACTTCTGACTAATAAACTCAATTTTTGCCCAAAGAAATTTGTCAGAAACTATGGAGGATACTGTACGCTGGCTGATCATGAAGGCTCATTCCTAAGCTACTTATTTTATACATCTTGAGACAACCTCCCCAGTAAATGGTGCCTCCAAAAGTGAGACTGGCCTTACAATCAAGACGACCCCACATAGACATGCCTACCTACCAATATATCTAAGTAATTACTCAATTAAGACTTCCAGCCTGGATATTTCTAGGTTGTATCTAGATAACTGTTAAAGCCAGCTAAATCAGGAAGAAATATCATATCCAGAGGACTGCCAAATAATGTGCATCTACTCTTGGAGTGTAATACCACACCAACTATATGGAACTAACACCACAACTTCCCAAGAGTAAAGAATGAAAAGAGGAGAATGTTTACCTTTAAGCAGGAGGAAATTGAAAAAATACTCTGTCGGCTATATACAATCATGCTGACAGTGTGGATCCTTGGTATGATGGATGAGAACGTTACTTCATATCTGTAGTACTACAGAGACTGTAGCCTGTTGAACACTGGAGAAGTACACAACAAACACCAAGTGTGGAATACCGATATTTCTATAAATCTCCATATGCCATTTCAAAACAACAACAAAAAGAAACAAAAACAGAACAAAACAAAACAAAAAACCTGGGAGGTAAAACGAGAACCTTAGGTAACACAGAGATTGACATAGAATTCAAAAACTTGAAAGTAAGTTCTAAATTAAGTAAAGGAAAGGATTTAGAGAGTGGAGAGTGAAGTTTTGATGGTGGCTATGATTCCCTCTACCTCAGTAAACTCCATGCCTATTAACATGAAATGTAGAGGCATACTAATAGAAATAATGGGAGGGAATGCTAAGCTTATGTTTGAGTTAGATTTGGTGAGCTTCCAGTAACTGTTTGGGAAGACTTTGAATTTCGCTTGAGATGTTGGTAATTCTCTATGTACTTAGTTCTGCATATTTGTGTGGAAGATCCAGCACATCCTCCAGATTATTCCAAATTGACATATACATTTACAGAGAAAAGCAGTGTGCACTCATAAAAGGTGCTTTCTGCTTCTTTTTATCTTGTAAGCCTGAAGTACTTTGGGAATTTATTCTGTTTTTCATAAATATTAGTTTTCTACATTGCTATAATAAATGTAAGTACATGTGGAGAGTTAAGGCACATGTATGAGCTGTGGGATACTCTTGGCATGAGTTATGAAAGCTCAGTCAGACTCTCCACCGTTTCCCACTAGCCCATAAACAAGATGGTGTCTATCTATAGGACAATCCACACCCAAACTCATGAATATTGCTGACGGCCTTCAGGTTCCTGTGTGTTTCGGCCTACACTCATAGTTGTTAAGGGCATGAGCATCAGTTGGCACACAATCCTCTATCTCCAAACCCCATGACAGTCTTAGTTTTACCTAAATTTCCAGCATCAGCAAAGGCTGTTATGACTCATCCATCCTGCATCTTCAATGGCAACTCCTGATGCTTTAACCCTTCCGAGTCCCGGTCTCAGGTTTTTCTTTCACATACATATTCTAGTTGGTGCAACTTTTAGCTGTTGTTGCTGTTGAAGGATGGTGAAGCCTTGGTTTTGTTTCTATTCTGGGGAAAAATTTTCCTCTAGGTCCTCTTTTGTTGTGGTATTTGATTAATCTGCTCTATACTTCCTGGCGGTGCGCATGCTTCTTGGTGCTACTCCAGTCAATGTTCTGGATTTCCGAAAGAAAGTCAGACGTACAAAGCCTTGTATTTTTAAATACCTTAAACAGATCAATGGCTGAGCTAAATTCCTAGCTCCACATGACTAACACACACTCCCACCAGATATTCCTGAGTTAATACTTACTAAATCTATGTTTTATCCTTGCTGCCCTGGACCCTGCTGGGCAACCCTTCTGGGGCTGCTTTCCCCGTACACCTACATGTTGGCTCTCTCTCCTGCACCTTTCTGGCTAGGTCCATCTCTAGTTAGGTCCATATCCTATGCCCTCATCATGGTGAAATCCTCTCTTCCTCCTTCTTCAGTACCTTCTGGGGAATCCTAAAAGTTCCACCTCTGTTGTCGTGCCTAGTCTTTGCCAGTCGGTAACCTATTTATTCGCCATGCCTAGTCATTGCCAGCCGGTAATCTACTGACCAGTCAAAAACCTGTCGGAGGATAGGCTTCCTTTAGTCCTACTGCAGGACGCTGCAAACAGGTTTTTAGGAAAAATATTTAGTATGAGAATACAAGACACTACATTCTTCCTTTTCTTGTACTTCACAATATGTAAGAATAAGATCGTTGGCCCCTGGAGCTCTGTGCTAGAAATGGCCTCAACTGAACACAAGTTCGTCATTCACCAATTCTACCTTCCAAAGTGCTGGAAGACATCCAGCCTTCATCTACCAGTGAGTAGTAAGAGCCATTTTTTCTGTTTTTAATTACACATCCCTTGCTTACCTTTTAGCTTTCAATTGCAGGAGGGTTATTGTATACACATCTATAATAGTTTGTCAAGAAAAATACAGGCACGTTTTAATGAGCCTCAAAATTCTTCTCCACTTCTCAAAAAAAAAGCCACGTCCATCTATGAGGTATTTATTACAGCAGGCTGCACACTCACATCCAAATTGTGTAAGCTTCTTAATGTTCACAAAAATGTAAAGTTAGTGGCTTCTGACAGTACCAAGGTCTTCCTTTGTTGCTGAGTAGTTCCACAGTATCAGGATCAAGGTGACTCAATGGACTCTTGGATTTCACAAGGCCAAAGCTTGGGTTTTTGCAGGACTCTCTGTTCTAGAGTTTCTTAAAAGAGGTTGCTTCTAATTTCATTCCCATTGCTGGGAAAGTTCAGTTCTTTGTGACTATATACATGAATAGTCATAGTTTCCAGTTAACATCTGGCAATGAGCTGGAGGCAGTTCTAAGGTTTGAGAGGCTAAAACTTTTAGTTTTTCATTTCAATTTTACATTCAGAAGTAGGAACCAAGGTCACATCCTATACCGGAAGCTGTCCTGTTTTTTTCTTTTCCCTCTGTCTTCCTGTTTTACATATTTTTTGATAGAACTTCTAATTTCTATGAGTTCTGTTATTACCCTAGGCTCATACAAATTTGCTAGGATAATCTTTCTGTATATTTAGTCCTTAAATTCTTAGGTAAAATACCTTCACAGCATTCTTTGGAGTAGTTGTGTTAATAGCCTAGGGATGGGAATTTCATACAATGGTATTATTGCCTGGAAGTATTTATTCTACTGCTTCAGCCTCCAGACAACCAAATAACCCTATTAAAAAATGAGGTACAGAGCTTAACAAAGAATTCTCAACTGAGGAAACTTGAATGGAAAATAAATACCTAAAAAAATGTTCAGCATCCTTAGTCATCAGGGAAATGCAAATCAAAACAACCCTGAGAGTCCACCTCACACCAGTCAGAATAGCTAAGATTAGAAACTCAGGTGATAGTAGATGCTGACGAGGACGTGGAGAAAGAGGAACACTCCTCCACTGTTGGTGGGATTGCAAGATGGTGCAACCACTTTGGAAATCAGTCTGGCAGTTGCTCTGAAAATTGGAGATAACATTACCTGAGGACCCAGCTATACCACTCCTGGGCATATACCCAAAAGATGCTGTAATATATAAGAAGGACATATGCTCAACTATGTTCATAGCAGCCTTATTTCTAATAGCCAGAAGCTGGAAACAACCCAGATGTCCTTCAACAGAGGAATGGATACAAAAAATGTGGTACATTTACACAATGGAGTATTACTCAGCTATTAAAAACAATGAATTTGAGAAAATCTTAGGTAAATGGATGGAACTAGAAAATATCATACTGAGTGAGGTCACCCAATGACAAAAGACCATACATGGTATGCACTCACTGATTATTGGATATTAGCCCAGAAGCTTGAAATATCCAAGATTCAACTCACAGAACACGTGAAGCTCATGAAGAAGGAAGACCAAGTGGGGGTGCTTCAGTCCTTAGAAGGAGTGACAAAATACTCAAGGAAGCAAATAATAGAGACAAAGTGTGGGACAAAATCTGGAGGAGGGGCCGTCTGGAGACCATTCCACCTGGGTATCCATCCCACATGCAGTCACCAAAGGTAGATGCTGATGTGGATGTCAGGAAGTGCATGCTGACAGGAGCCTGATATAGCTGTGTCCTTAGAGGTCTGCCAGAGTTTGACATATTCAGAGGCAGATGCTCACAGCTAATCATTGAACTGATCAAGGGGTTCTCAATGGAGGAGTTAGAGTGAAGACTGAAGGAGCCGAAAGGGTTTGTGGCCCCATGAGGAGAGCAACAATACCAACCAACCAGAGCTCCCAGTGTTTAAACCACCAGCCTGGAAGCACTTAGGGAGGGATCCATCGCTCCAGCTGTATATATAAGGAGGATAGCCCTGTCGGGCATAGCTGAGAGAGGAGATCCTTGGTCCCATGAAGGCTGGACACTGTGTGTGGGGGAATTTGAGGGTGGGGAGAAATGTAGAGGCCCATCTGCAGAGACGCAGGAGGAGGGGCGATGGGATAGGGGGCTCTTGGACGGGGTCGGGGGGGTTGGGAAATGGGGTAAGTGGATAACATCTGAAATGTAAATAAAGTATCCAATAAAAAATGTTTATACCAAAAAAAAACACAAAAAAATAATATTTTGGAAGGTACTGAGAGTCATCAAGGAGAAAGAACTTAAACGGTCATACCATGTACCAGGCTGCTTTTAGAAACCCTCCTTAAAGGGTGGGATGGAAGTATTAGGAGGGCAAGAGCTCATCATCCAAGGTATAAGACAACCATGATTTCATTCCTCCATTCTCCGTGTCTAGGAGGAATTCTACAGGAACAGAAAGGCATTCTTCCCTGTTCCCCTGTTAGGTGTGCTTATTCATGTTTAGACTGTATCCTTGGGGATTCTGTGTATCCACCAGTAATGGGAGGTTTCCTGGCAGGAAGAAATGGACTAGTTATAAGGGTATATTCTGGGATTGCTGCCTGGAAATAAGTAAACATCAGCTCTACACAAGCCAGCTGAGTGGAGTAAGAGCTTATATTGATCGGGGGAAAAAAAAAGACCCAGAGAGTGCCTTCTCACTCTCTCTCCTGCTCACCTTTGCTTCTGTGGCTTTTCTCGCTGTTTATTGTGGAAAACGTGTGTGAAATAACTTTTCTATAATTCCCCCAGCAGTTTACTTAGAGAGCTTTTATCATCACAAGTTTTCAAATGTAATTTTAATGTTTTTCCTCCAACAACAGAAAAAGGTGCTTATATAGGACACATTGAAGAAAACAGTTTTTAACTGAAAGAGAAGACGTGTCAATTCTGTATGGCTCCCAGCATTACAAGGAAAGTTTTTAGTTCTTGTTTATTGCCTAGTGTAAAATTAGGGGACAAGTTGAAGCGAATTATGTTCTGTAAAATTTGAGGTAAATGTTTGTAGTAATGAAGAGGTCTCCAATGTAGTATGGATGCTTTGCTACTAGATCTGTCAGCTTAGTCTCAAATTGTTCCAAAACATGTATAGCATTGATGTAAAATTGATGCCTCCTGATTTCTATAATACTTTCCAAGCTAAAATTTCACGACTTAATTAGGGACAGTGGCCTATGTGAAATGCAGAGGTTTGAACCACCTCTAAGTAGAAAAATGACAAAGGAGAAAAACCAAAGACTCTTCAAAATGCAGTGACTTGTTGAATACATGTATACATAATCATTTATAAGTATTGAATATATAAATACTATAGACATACTGACTACATTATCCAAATGACATGTAATAGACATTTCCAGGAACTTAGTTACCTTGAGACAAATCAATTGTAATTAATTGTGATTAAGAGACACAACAAATCATTCCACATGCTGATCAACAGCCATTGTGTTTCTGATAAAGAAATCTTTTGCTATTTTAATCATTTATTTACTGCTGAGCTTTGACTGATCTAAGTGTTACTTTTGAGATTCACATGTTGGAAGCTGCCTGGAAGTGTGTATTCTGCTAGCAGCATTCAGATGAAGATGTAGAACTCTCACCTCCTCCTGCACCACGTCTGCCTGGACAACTGCCATGCTTCTGCCTTGATGATGATGAACTGAACCTCTGAACTTACAAGCTAGCACCAGTTAAATGTTGTTCTTTATAAGACTTGAATTGGTAATGGTGTCAATTCACAGCAATAAAACCCTAACTAAGACAATGCTGATATCAGGCTTCAATTATATGGCGAGAAATGGCTCATTAATCACTGAGGTAGGTTAGAAGATAGCAATGGTGATGCGGCCTGAAGAAACAGACTGGACCAGGAAGGCTGAAGATGAACGGATTTTTGAGGAAAGAGCAAGAGAGATTTACTGCGACACATTTGCATGTGTTGATCCAGTGTAAATAAGGTCATGAAAATATCATTTACTCTAAACATGCACTAGAACAGGGCTAGTTCTCAACTTTCTTAATGCCAGAACTATTCAATATAGTTTCTTGTGTGGTGGTGACCCCAACCACAAAATTAATTTTTTGCTACTTCATAATTGTAACTTTTCTCCTGTTATGAATTGTAATATAAATATCTAAAATACAAGCTATTGGATATATGACTCCAAAGGGGTTGCAATCCCCAGATTGAGAATTGCTGCACTAAAAGGTGACTTTAAAAAATGCTGTCTATCAAGATAAGTAGTTCTCTGGTGGAATTTTGGGGGTCACTTAAGTATATGATATGACAATATTATCTGCAAATAGTGATATTTTGACTTCTCCCTTTCCAATTCATATCTATTTGACATCCTTTTGTTGTCTAATTTCTCTGGCTAGGACTTCCAGTACTATATTGAATAGGTAGGGATCAAGCTTCTCTCCATTTAGTTTGATGTTGGCTACTGGTTTGTTGTATATTGCTTTTACTGTGTTTAGGTATGGGCCTTAAATTCCTGATATTTCCAAGACTTTTAACATGAAGGGATATTGAATTTTGTCAAATGCTTTCTCAGCATATAATGAAATGATCATGGTTTTTTTTTTTCCTTTGAGTTTGTTTATGTAGTGGATTAAGTTGATGGGTTTCTGTATATTGAATCACCCTGCATACTGGGGATGAACCCTACTTGATCATGATGGATGATCGTTTTTATGTGTTCTTGGATTTGGTTTGCGAGAGTTTTATTGAGTATTTTTGCATCAATATTTGTAAGGGAAATTGATTTGAGACGATTTAGAGAAAGGACTGAAGGAGCTGAAGGGATTTTCACTCCCATAGGAAGAACAATAGTATTAACCAATCCTACCCTCTAGAGCTCCCAAGGCATAAACCACCAACCAAAGGGTATACATGGAGGGATCTATGGCTCCAGCCGCATATTTAGTATAAGATGGCCTTGTCAGGACTCAATGGGAGGAGAGGCCCTTGGTCCTGTGAAGGCTTGATGCCCCAGTGTAGGGGAATGACAGGGTAGGGAGGTGGGACAGGGTGGTTGGGTGGGGGAACACCCTAGTAGATGCAGGAGAAGGGAGAATGGGATAGGGGATTTCCAGAGGGGAAACAGGGAATGGGGATAACATTTGGAATATAAAAGAATAAAATATCCATTAAAAAAAGAAAAAAAAGTGCTATGTCATTAAAAGCATCAACAATTGTTATTTTCAAAGGAAAGCTAATGTAAGATACTTAAAGCTGCTGTTTCTCTTACATGAATGTGGCTTAAAGTTTTCTGGTTTTAGAAGAATCTATTGTTACCAAGCACTTTTGGGGCATTTTCAGATGAAAATCACTTCCACATTGTGAATGTCCAGTTTAAAAAAAACAAGCTCCTTGTTTATTCAGAGTGTTGCTATAGTTTTCACCTGGTATGTTCCCCAATGGACTATGGTGATACTTGGAGGTGGGTCTTTAGATTACTGGGACAGTGCCCCTCGAGGAGTTACTGGAACCCTAATCCCTGATTTCTTACTCTTTATCTTCTTCATATAGATGTTCTTGGCAGGCAAATCATTGGGACAAGTGAACCATGGACTAAAAACTCTAAACCTGTGAGTCAAAATAAACCTTTTCTCTTAATAAGCTGATGAACTTAGATAATTTTCACAGTAATGGAAGGCTACCACAATTGATAAACATTCTTTGAGGGAAAATTGATCATATTAATAAGGAGAAGTATCTCCAATAGAATAATGATATTTAAATGGATACAAGATCAAACTCTTTAAGTGAAAAAGAGATGGTCAATTAGGACGTGATGCTTTCACAATCCTCAGCAGTAAAGGTTATTAGCTGTCCCCATATTTGGTATTAGTCTTTGTTTGTTGCCTTGAATCTCAATTACCTTTTTTATTTTGCATCTAATGTACAGAAGCCTCTGGTGTTAGAATTTCACCTCTGGTTGAAAAATCAAAGTTTCTGTTGTTATTCTCCCTTTTTGCTTTACACTTTGTTAATTTGGATACTGTCTCTGTGCCCACTGGTTAGTCTGGATAAGGGTTTATCTATATTGTTTATTTTCTCAAGAATCAGCTCCTGGTTTTGTTGATACTTTGTATAGTTCTTTTTGTTTCTACTTGGTTGATTTCAGCCCTGAGTTTGATTATTTCCTGCCTTCTACTCCTCTTGGGTGTATTTGCTTCTTTTTGTTCTAGAGCTTTCAGGTGTACTGTCAAGCTGCTAGTGTATGCTCTCTTTAGTTTCTTTTTGTATGCACTTAGAACTATGAGTTTTTCTCTTAGCACTGCTTTAATTGTGTCCCATAAGTTTTGGTATGATGTGCCTTCATTTTCATTAAGTTCTTAAAAGTCTTTTAATTTCTTTATTTATTTCTTCCTTGACCAAGTTATCATTCAGTATGATATTACTCAGTTTCCACGTGTGTGTGGGGTGTTCTGTTGTTTTCATTGCTATTGAGACCAGCCTTAGTCTGTGGTGGTCCAATAGAATACATGGGATTAATTTAAAAAAGAAGAAGAAGAAAAAAAATCAAAGACCTTTCACTGTTTAATTAGGTCTCAGACCCAATTGGTACCTTAGTATCTGCTCTCCCTATAAGAAGTTAATAGGTTTTTGGTTTCTGTTTTGTTTTGTTTTTGTTTGGGGATTTTGCTATTGTTGTTTTGTTTTGAAACATGTCTGGTAATAGTAAGCTAGCTTGATCTGCTTTACAGAGAAAGAAACAAGAAAATATCATGAATGTGAAAATTATTTCTTATTCAGCCACAGGGCATCAGGTCATAGCCAGGTCCCTCTTACTAGAGACTCATTTATACCTCTTCCCAGGTGTCCACTGATGTCAAATTAATCACTTGCGCTTGGTGGTGGTGGGAACATTTACAGGAAGGAAGTAGGCAAATAGTGCAGGTGGCTCTTTTTCTCTGGAGTGTTGGTGCCAGCCTCCAGTTGGTTATGCCTAAAGGAATAATCCTTTGTGAGGTGGAAAGTCTTTCATACAGTACATTTATAAAAACTACAAATGTCCCTTTCTAATGTCTCCCACTTTTCTAGTCATTCCTCTTAGGCATGTTCACATCATTATCCTAACCTAACTCCTCTCAGTTTTAAACACCTGATTGCCTTCTCTTCTAATTTCTTTCAATATGAATGATTTTCAACTTTTGGACTTTTACTGATTATTTTTGTCTAAAAAGAATTGAAAAATTAAGATCTTCCACAGACCATAAACTAAGACATTCTTCTCAGAAGCAGAGGTGGCAGTATCTTCTGGATCTGTAAATCCTCATCATTTTAAATCATTTCTACTCCAGCTTAGAAATAGTGATTATTCAGCTTTGTCGCTATAGTATACATATGGCATGTCTTCCCTAATTGCCTGTGTGATGAAGAGTTTTTGTCCTAGGTGGTTGTTACTGTGAAGTAGTAGGACCTATTAGGAGATAGGAAAGCCCTGCCTATGAAGTTTGTGACTGTCTGTCTCTTCCTTTCTTTCTCAGTAGCAAACATGAGGAGATCTGGTGTACTCTGCCCAGCTGGGCGGTACCAATGTATCTGAAAACCTTAAAGCAGTAATCTTAGCTTTTGGTAACATGACAGAAAGCCAACTAGTATGGGGCTATCCAAGAAACAGAAAAAGTATGTCAGACAAAAGAGGAGAAAAAAAGGAGGAGAAGGAGAGAGAAGGAGGGAGGGAGAGAAGTGGGGAAAAAGAAAGAGAGAGAGAGAGAGAGAGAGAGAGAGAGAGAGAGAGAGAGAGAGAGAGAGAGATTGAGATTTTCATTGGGATGAGATGCTTTGGAATCCTGAGAGAAAAGGCAGATGTCGGTTCTAACTTGCTCTTGAGAATATTTTTGGTTTATGAGTTTAACTGTTATCCAAAGGGTACCTCACTAACTGTGGTCCGGGTGAACATGTTGTACTTGTTACGGAACCCATGCTAATTCCCTCACTCTTATTTGAATTAATGGGCTATAAGAATATACATGTGATTATTTTCCAAAATTTAACAGTTCCACCAATTCAGAAACAAATTTCTTCCTTCCTTGGACAGTCAAATTAAATGAATTCCCAAACTGCTTAAAATTGCATTTTGGGAATCATCACGAAAGTGTCTTGTCTGCCATGCACTTAGGCACATTCATAATTACAGCCATTTTTCTCGAAACCAGCTACATCAGACATTCTAAAGCAGTATGAAGTATACGTGATGTTTGAGAAGTAGCTAGTTCAATAATTACTGTAACTAAGTGCTTCTTTTTGTTTCTAATTCAAAGCTTAAAAGTCAAACATGACCTTTTCTCAGATTTGAGAATACATTAAGAAGGTAAAAATTGAGGGAATGTGAGATTAAACCTTCTCTCTAGAGGTTGATACAGATGGACTGGGAGTTTGAAACTAGCCTGAGCTTAATAGGAAGATCTGCTTTCAAAGCTAGTCTAATAAAAACAAGGCTTATTAGAACAAATCAAAAGAAATTTTAAAAAGCAACAAATTAAGCATTTTAATGCCACTAACTTATATAGTACTTATACTATATAAGGTTCATTGTAACAATTAGTCTATCTAATGAGATATTGATTTTGTTATTTGCAAAATTTTATATTTTCATGTAGGAATAGTAGCCAGAATAATTGTCTGTATAACTCTATCTCTAGAGATACCTTTTAAAACTTTTCTTTTTAAATTTTCATTAGCCAAGAGTGTGGAAAAGAATAGACCTAAATCCATATTTGTACTGCAAATACTACTTTTTTATATTAGCTCAGTTTTAAGCAAGCTGTAATGAGGAGATTATACTCATTTACATATTATTGTTTGGTTCCATGAAAAGATGGTAAAAATCAAACAGTCCTTGTCATTAAGTATCAGCATTAGTTTGACTATAATTATACTTAATTTTGTATGCACCTTAGGAGATTTGATTATTAGTTTAGAAAAGAAGCCTTCTTACATCTAATGTATTCATGATATCTGTGACAAGAACTATATAAAACCTCTGTGCTAATGACATGACAAATATCTTTGAATAATTTTTATGATTTTTTTCCTGACTCAGTAGCTGAGGAGGAGATGATTGTTTTTAGTCCTAAAAATCTAATTTTCAGTACAGATTGTTAAATGCGTGCCAGACTCCAAAACCAATAAATACATAATGCTCCCTGGACTGCTTTGAAACTTAGCCTCTTGTACAGCTCCATTATTTTCTATTTTCTCAAGTCAATGTTAAATATTATCTCAGCAAAAGGGCTTCTCTATAGCTCCTCAATATTGACTTAGAGATTTACAAAGGATTTGGTCGAAATGGCATTTACAAACACACTGCTTTAGAATCCATAAGCTAAAGGGACAGAAAAAAATGGTAAAGGACTTTATTCTTCAATTTTCATGAATCTGATGCCAAGAATTCCTTATATTTATCCAAGGACAGCTTCTTCATTAATGTTTCAGTTTTGTAAATCCATGTCATATTATTCTTTCTATATTCTCTCTAACAATTAAGAAGGTAGCTATGCTAGCTTATCACATTATAGTCTCAGAATTCTGTTCAGGCCTTTATTGTCAATCACATTAGAATAGGGGCACTTTTGAAAATTGGTGGGAATGAGACATTAAGTGCATCTCATACTGTAACTGAGTACACAGCACAACAGTGTAGGTTCTCCATCAGCCCATGTATCCGTGACTCTGATATAAAAAAATCTATTATAAAAGTAGCCATTTAATTCCTTTGATAAAGTTTGAAAGGGAAAAATAATATAAAGAGACTTTAAAAGTTAAGATACATGAAAATTTGCCAAGAAAAGAAGAATTTATAGTGCCTGGGGAGTAAGGTTGGTATGCATTGGTTACTTCTTCTCGTTGGTATGCTGTGGCAATAAAATACCATGATAAAGGCAACTTAAAGGAAGATGTTTATTTGGTTTTCTAGTTCCCTAGAGATAACAATCTATCATGGCCTGAAGGCCTGACAACAAGTGACAGGCATGGTGGCTAGAGCAAGAAGCTGAGCGCTCATATACTAAACCACAAACATGAACGCTTCCTCTAGAAAGTTCTAACCTCATAAACTTTCCTAAACACCACTACTAACTAGAGATTATGTGTTCAAATACTGAAGCTGGTTGCAGATATTTCTCATTCGAGTCAACACAGTGGTCTTCTTCCCAGAAGTAGATTTTAGTCTTCTAGATTTTTCCTCTTCCATGGGTCTGAGAGTAGGACCAGTAAAGAGGGTGGACTATGGAAAGGAAGGCTATTAAAAAGAAACCAGATAATGGAGTCAACCCTATTAAGAAATTTCACAAGAGTGTTCCAGGAATTCTGTGACCAGAGGCCAGACAGCTAGAGCCTGGTTCTTGCTAATCAGGCCCTTTAACCAGGATTGAACTTTGCTGAGCCAGGATTCCCTTTACAGGCATGGCCTTTGCTTCCATGGTGGATATTGCACAACAGGAACTGATGTACATAGCTACCTTCCTACTGCCTTAGTTATTATTCCATTATAGTAGGAGCTCTCCTTTTGCTCAGGCACTAGAAGACCTAGGTTCTGAGTTGGCCCAGCATCCAGACAATATGACACATCAATTGTACCCAACCTCATGTGGGCATTATATGACAGGGGTGAGAAGTTGTATTTTCAAGCTGTTTTCTTCACTCTCAACTGACTGCATAGCTCCTTGTGGCATGGATAATACTTGAGGAAAGACTCCAGTTATGTTCCCCATGGCACTTAGGAGTTTTGACTCCTAAGTTTATTAAGGAAGCTAGAGAAAGTCAGGATAGAAATGAAGTTATCAGTGTTTAAAACATATCCCCAATCTTTCAGGAAGAACATATTTCAAATGAAACAGAATATGGAGAAATTCAACCTAAAGACATTTTTGAGAAGAGAGTCTCTGTTAAAAGCACTTTGAAGGTCATGTGTGGGTTTAGGAAAGGTGGAGACTGGACTGTGGAAACTAGCATGGAGTGAATTGCTAGTAATAAGCTGCCAGGATTAAGATTGGAACAAATGCCAGACATGGATCTTATAAAGTATTTAGAAGCCACAACTTGAATAGGCTAATTATGGGATATTTATTAAGCCATTTGAACAACAATCCAGCACTCAGAAAAGTTTAAGAGTTGTATATGGTTAAGAAAAATATAGTGAGTCCTGCTGTTATTATAGTCATCACAGGTGATTCTGGACTTGTTGTAAAATACAAATCTATAAAGTCTGATACTAGAGGCTTAAAGGTAGAAACTTAGACTCATTAAGTAGTGAAGAGAGTCACTGAAGAAAAAGAGATAAAGAGGACAAATCCTAGATGAGTATGCAGCATTCAGAGCTGATAAAACTACATATAAAATGTCTATTGAAAAGAGCAAGAATTTTTTCAAAAGCAAACAAAAAATTAGATATTCAAGTAAGTAGAAAAACATGAACAATAGGATGGAAGGAAAAGCAATGCAAAGTGAGAGTCTAAGCAGATGTCTGTCAAGCACATTTTGAAGTAAAAATAATATCTCAAAGTAAAGACATTCATGAAACTAAAGAAAAGCGTCTTTAAAACCAGAGAAGGTAGGAGGGTGGGAATCTTATATCAAATAGAAAATATTAATAAGGACAGAAGAGTCTTTGTTTGTAGCTGTAATCAAGGCACAGCCTTTCTCCATTTTGTGTCTTGCTCCATCTTGTTTCTCCCTTTTTCCTTCTGAGCTTCGCAGAGCCCTTCTTCCTTTGTAAAAAGCCTGACTGATGAGCACATTAAGACAAAAGACTGAAATGAAATTTGTAAACAACAGAGCCCTTCTGGCATGAGCAATAATTCCACGTATGTGAATATGGAGGAGGTGATAGCCAGAGGTAAAGATCACCAAGATGACAGGCTATGCCATAGGCATTCCTAGGGTTTCTCAAAGTCTGTTTTCCCATGTAATACTGAACAATAAATATGTGGAAGATAGATCATTGTCATTTTGCCCTTCCCTGATGATTCACTTTCAATAAAGTTCTTTTATTGACTTCACATCACTCCTCTTTGATTGACTTTTCTGAATGGTTGGCAAAGCCTGGTCCATTGAGACTCCGTGGAGTGTTTAGACAATATTACAATAGTGAGTTAAAACAATCAGTTTAAAAAACTTGAAGATTAAATTTAAATGAAAGATAATTAAAGAATTAGCCAACTAGAATATCAACTAATAAATACTACATAATCCAAAAAACAAAACAAAAATATAGCTTTCAAAAATGAACCAAGACTCTGAAGAATGTTAGAGGTTATTGTTGTTAATACAACTGCCAGTGTCAGAGGCTGTCAATGTAGGAGGCTATCAAATGAAACTTATTGGGTTTAATAGGGGTTGTAGAAATTAGAAATCAATGAAATATACTAAATATGTGAATAAATAGTGACAGGAAACTTCCTAAATTACACACACACACACACACACACACACACACACACACACACAGAGAGAGAGAGAGAGAGAGAGAGAGAGAGAGAGACAGACAGACAGACAGACAGACACACAGACACACTGGCTTACTCATTAGAAGTCTAATGAGCTTTTGTGTATTTGTGTAGGATAAGCATCAAGATTCACCACCGGTCAAATTATAACAAAAATAATGAAAGTAAAGATTAGTCTTCAAAAGTAATAAGAGAAAACCCATCACTCACCTAAGTATGAAGCTCTGTAAGAAAGAAAATCACTAGGCTCAGCAAGACAGAGTCACATTTAGCAAAACAGTGACAAGACTTTGACCAAAGCATCTTTGTCTGGCAAAGTTATTTTTCAAAATACAGGTGAAATAAGAGCTTTCCAAAATAAACAAATAAAGAAGAGAACTTGTTACCTGTGTACTTGGCATATCAGAAATTTAAATTTTTTAAACTGAAAAGAGTCAACATAGAGAGTGATTCAAGTCACACTGGAATGAGCACTGGTAAAGATAATTTTGCAATTACCTGCAAATATTTATTATTCTGTTTCTTATAATTCATTTAAAAAGTAAATGTATAAAATTATATACTTATATATGCATATTTATGTACATAGACATTAATATATGCATGGTATATAAACCCCAAACTGGACAAAGCAACTGTCTATAGATATTAAAGTAAAAATTCACATAATGTTTTGTGGGCTAGAAAGATGACTCAATAATTAAGAATACTTTAATTGCTCTTCTAGAAGACCAGGGTTCAATTTCCAGCCCTTACATGATGGCTCACAACTGTCTGTAACTCAGTTCCAGGGGATATGATGACTTCTTTAGCACCCAAAGCTACTAAATATATGCACATAAAACTTAAATGTTCTTGCGGCCAAAGCATCCATACTAATAAAATAATAGACTTAAAAAAAAGATGAGACTTGAAAAAAATTGTATTATTCTGTACTTCAGAAGGAGTACTGGAGATACAACCATGTAGAACTTATGATTTTTCCTAGTTAAGGGCCTTGGTGAGGTTTTGATAGAAAAGTAATTTGGTTTATATCTATCTGTGCCTTAAAGACAGATATTTCAAAAATAAATCTTTCCTATCCTTCATTCATGCGCATAGTTAAGGGAAGATGAAGGCTTTAAGGAGGTTGTTCATTGCTGTAGTTTTATCTCCAACTGAGAATACCAGCTCTTGACATTCCTTATGCCTCTGCAGAGATATAGATATATCCAACACAGGAAAGAATTATGGCTGGCATACTGTTCATGCTTTAACTACTTCCAATCATACCTTAAGATGAAGGAAACAGGCAAGTATGAAAGGAATAACATTGCATGCCACACGTTAAAAGTACCTAGCTTACAAATTGCTTAATTTTCTAATAAAGCACCCCTGTTTATCTCAGGTATGCAGTAGTCTTTTGTCATATTTTTTTTTTGTTTAAGCTATTTCAAATTAAATGCTTTCATGCAGCTAAAACTGATGTATGCATTAAGCTTTTAGGGCCTTCTGTGAGAAAATATGCGAGAGTTAGCTGCAGTTTTTCTTAGAAATATATCTATGAAGCCTTAAAGTCATCCAGTAGTAAGTAACTCCCCACAAATTTTTAAAAAAATCAATGCCAATTGTATTAGGAAATGGCTGCCATTTTGATAGAAATATGCACTCTCCTAATCCAAAACACTCTGTTTTACCCTTTAATGTAGAAGTGAAACACTGTTCCAGAAACAGTGTTTGTCAGCTTAGAACATGGTGAATGGTACCATGTCCAGCTTCCCAGAGTCTGGCACCTGCCTTTCTCTGTGGCATGTTTTTTGTTTGTTTGTTTGTTTTTGCTTTGCTTTTGTGACTTTCCAGGACAAACTCAGTTATTTTAGTGGGAATAATGCCACAAGTTTCTTTCCTTAGTGATGGAAAGAAAGCATTTCAAAGGCTGGAACTATAAGGATCGATGATTTGCCAAAGACTAATACCCCAACTCATGTATTATGTAACACAAAGAGTATTTATTCTGGAAAAGTCCAGTATGTTGGAATCTCCCATTACAAAGATAGAGAGACAACCAAGTAAGCTCACAGACCAGATATAAAGCACTTTTTGGGGAATTCTGGGGTAGGTGACCTTTAGCTTGCTCCATTCCTAGGAACATTACAAGACCATTTCTAAGACATAGTGGGCTAGAAATGTAAACTGTTGCTGGGGAGGTCTGGAAACTCTTACTGAGGAAGTAGCTGAGGAAGTCTGGAAACTACGTTTGACTCATTGTCCTTGCCTCAGGCCAGGAGGCAAGTAGCTTCTGAGGCCTGGATTTGACTGGAGTTGTCCAGTTCTTGGAAACAGATATTAGGCCTCATCTCCTGAACTGCCAACGTGAAGCCTATAATGTAGTCAGCCTAGCCTTCTCAGGACTATAACTAAGAAATGAATGGTTCTACCAACAATTTTCTCTTTTTTTCATTTTTATTGGTTATTTTACTTATCTACATTTCAAATGTTATCCCACCTTCCCAGTTTCCCCACCACAACCCCTGTATCTCCTCCTCCCTCCCTTCTACCCCTATGAGGGTGCTCCACAACCTGCCCACCCACTCCTGCCTCAGTGCCCTAGTGTTCCCCTACCCTGGGTCATCAAGCCTCCACAAGTACAAGGGGCACCCCTCCCAGTGATGTCAGATAAGGCAATCTTCTGCTTACATAACCAGCTGGAGCCCTGGCTCCCCGTGTACTTTTTGTTTGGTAGTTTAGTCCTCGGGAGCTTTGGGGAATTCTTATTGGTTAATATTGTTGTTCTTCCTATTGGGTTGCAAACTCCTTCAGCTCATACAGTCCTTGCCCTAACTTCTCCATTGGGGTCCCTTTGTTCACTCCAATGTTTGGCTGTGTCCATCCAAGTCTATAATGGTCTGGCCCTGGCAGAGCCTCTCAGGGGATAGTTAAACTGGGCTCCTCTCAGTAAGCATTTCTTGGCATTAGCAATGGTGTCTGGGTTTGGTGTCTACATATAGGTCAGATCCCTATGTTGGGCAGTCTCTAGATGGCCTTTCCTTTGGTTTCTTCTCCATGTTTTGCCCCTGTATTTTCTTTTGACAAGAGGAATTCTGGATTAATATTTTTGAGGTGGATATACTCACTGAAAAGTGGATATTAGCCAAAAAGAAGCTCGGAATACTCATGATTCAACTCACAGATCATATGAAACCCAAGAAGAATGAAGATCACATCAAAGTGTGGATGCTACAGTCTTATTCAGTAAATGGACAAGAATAATCTCTGAGAAGTAGAGGGAGAGAGGGATCTGGGAGGGACAGAGGAGGGAGAGGAAAAAGGAGGTCCAGTTCAGATATAGGAGGAGATGGGGGAGAAGTGTAGAGGGTCAGGAATTTGAAAGTACGTGTAGCAGTGGAGAAGGGGAAACTAGGGGTAGCCACTAGTAAATCCCAGATGCCAGGGACCCAAGAGATTCCCAGGACCGAACAGGGAGGATATTAGCCAAAACACCGAACAAACTGATTATAAAACCTGTAGGGACCATACCCACTGGATAGGCACGGACCCTAGCTGAGGGATAGGGCCATTCACTGATAATTTTCATGTTTCTGGTTTCAAAACTGAGATCATTGCTTTTGTCAGCAGTGAACTAATGGCAAATTTGTAACTGGATACTCTTTGTTAATTGATGTTTTACATATGTCACAAAATTACTATATTTTACATTTTGCCATCAAGGAGTACTTTCATTTATTCTTCATGTTGCCCAAAATATCAAATACTTCAGAATCATTGATCAAGAGAATTAATAGAATAATAATCAATAGTGAATCTTCAGAAATAATTCAGATGAGGGAATGGCAACTCCATAGGAAGACCAGCAGTGTCAATTAACCTTGACCTCTGGGAGCTCCCAGAGACTAAGCCACCAACCAAAAGGCATAGGCTCATCTGAGTCCATATATGTGTGTGTGTGTGTGTGTGTGTGTGTGTGTGTGTATATATATATATATACATATATATATATATATATATTTATATATATCAGAGGACTGCTTTGCTGGCCTCAGTGGGAGAGGATGTGCCTAATCCTGTGCAGACTTGACTTGATATCCCAGAGAAGTGGGTTGCTAGGAGGAAGGAGGAGCACCCTCTCAGAGGTGAAGGGGTAGGGCCTCTGGGGGAGGGGAACAGATGTGGGGCAACATATGGTATGTAAATAAATAAAATGATTAACTTTTAAAAAATAGCACTATAAAAAAAGAAATAATTCAAATGTACTTTACTGTCAAAAACATTTCAAGTCTACATTCTATTTAAAATCCAAAAAGGTGTAGGTTAGTGGAAAAGTACCATATCCCTTTTCTGGTGTCTCCTTTGCCTCCCCTCCATCCTTATACCCAGTATGTTACATGAACACCATTGTTTTCACTAGTATTGTTATGTTTTCTTTCACTCCAACATGACCTTCTCCAGCCTGCTAGTCCTTATACCAATTGATCCCAGTTGTGAATTGTTCACAGCAGCTAGGCAGAGCAGGATATACCTATAGGAAATACATTTACAAATATGACAAAAACAATTGTTTGCCACATACATTTTCTCTTCCTGGTGGACTCTTGGAGAGACCTGTTGTACATAACTATACTCTGACTCAACCATCTTTTAGACTTCACCTGTGCCCACTTCTAAAAGGTAATCCAAGTTGGTTTGATTGACTGTGTATCCAACGACTTTATAATACTTGTTTTATGCAATTTTGCCCTAATTGTATGTATGTGACCTATGGAAGGAGGAAAAGTAGTATATAGAATAGGAAAGACTAGGAGAAGAGGGGCTACTCTCACTACAACTATGAGAAAGTCTTCACATCTGCTAAAGATGTTCTAGGGAGGCAGTGTTACACCTCAGCAGGTGATCATGGGTTGTATAGTGCAGCAAGCTGAGAAAAGCAAATTTGGAAACAGTGGTTCTCCATAGGCTCTGATTAGTTCCTACCCCAAGGATCATGCCTTAAGTTTCTGCCTTAGCTTCTTTCAATGGTGAACTATGATCGAGAAGTATAGTCCAAATAAACTCTTTCCTTAAGTGGTTTTGGTTATTGTTTTAACATAGCAATAAAAAGCAAATTAAGACAACATTCTTCAAGTGTCCTGGGTTTGACAGCAGTTGCTAGAAGATAGATGTCTATAGGACATCACTTTTAAATTCAGTCTTGAGATAAATGAAATCTTACCAGCAAGGTCTAAAATTGCGTTTCCAAATGTCAATTATCTGTTTAAGAAATATTGTAAAAATATTTTTTAAAATCTTGATGTGGGTTAGTAGAGGGTGAGTTTTTTGTTGTTGTTTGGTTTTTGGTTTTTAGGAAAATTTCTCTTTTGTGTCACAGTATTTAGGGAAATTGCAAGTTGTTCTTCACCACTATTTTTACTACTACTTATTATCATCTGTAAAAACAAACTGAAAATATAGTACACTGAAATGGAACAGTTTGACTGACAGTCACTATGTTTTTTTTTTTTTTCCGACATAAGGATTTTTTTTTTACTGCTGAGCTTAAAAACATTATTTTCCTCCAGGTAAAATGAAAGGCATGCTCCCAAGGTACTATAAATACTTTTGAAAAGTAAAGAAGGAAAGAAAAAAGATACGATTGCATTGCTTTGGACTTTGTTGCCTGAGAGGAATGTCTCACCATGTAATCACTGCAGTAGGTGTATGTTCAGATCTGGAATGAGACTAAAATTGGCACCAGACTGTTAACTTCACATGAAAACTAGAGATCTCTTTTTCCTCAGCAACACTGTGTGCCATGCAAGGTGCTGAAGGTCGTCATTTCAATGGACACATTTCAGTGTTGTGATGACCCTCGAGAAAATGAAGAATGCTTAGATTGATTTTCTAACATTTTCAAGGGCACTCAGGATAGAAACCATTGTTCTATTATTTCTTTGTTTCCATATTTAGGCATTACCATTGGGGGCTGTTGTCATATTTCAAGACAAAACACAATCACATAATGCACATCCTTGCCATGAAGTTGGAGGTAGAGATTTCCTACTGTAATACCTTGAGTGGCTCAGAGTGAGTTGCATGGATACATTTAGATCCTGATTTTAAAAAGACTTGAGTTTCACCCATAGAATCAAGGTGTGTTAGTTGGATAGATCCTGGCTGTATGGGTGTTCTTGAGTTTCATATCCCTTTTCTCTGAGAGGGTGTTTATCATCTTATTCCTCTCATACAGCATGGGGATTTGTTGAATGGTTCGGTGCTTTTGAAGGAGGGAATGACTGTTCCCAGCAGGAGCCTTAGGTACTTTTCAGAAGCCAACTAGGATTGATAGACACCTTGTCCTGTCTCCGCACCCCAGCCCTCCTCACCTCCATCACACATAGCATGGTATCATATTTGGGTTCAGGAGGGAAAGAATGGTCAACTTCTCCTTCTTATTTAGCTTTATCCTTTTCAACAGTACTAACACTTAAAGTACTAAGTACTTTCTGATGCCATTGTAGAGGACTGATATTTCCCTCTTCCCTTCTCAAAGAGCCTACCTCAAAGATCTTAGGGCCTAGGAGACACCCCCAGAATCTCAGAATCAAGTCTGCTGTTCACATCCTACTTTGTTCGTTACACATGTACATACATGTATATAGTGATCATATCTATCCCTTACATTCCTTTCTACTTATGTTAGACATCTTCACATTCCCCTTTCAACTTCAAATCCTTTTCTTCCTTTTCTTTATAACCCACAGGGTCCATTTCTGCTACCATTGTGTGTGGGTATGGCACCATCCAGGAAACCTAATTATCAATTTTGTAATTCAGCCATCATAAATCAAACACACATCTCTGATGCAATGTTGTCTGCCTTAATCTGGTGCATATCTTCTGTAGGGAGCCACAGCTACTATGCATTCAGGAGTTCAATGATTCTGATTTGTACAGAAGACCATGTGTTTTCCAGAATTCTCTGACCTCCAGTTCTTACCCTCATTTAGACATCTGTTTTATGATACAATCTGAGCCTTTAGGAAAGAGAATGTATAGACGTCCCATTTGGAGCTGAACATTCCACTCTTCTTTATTCTCTGCAGTTTGACCTATTGTGAGCATGTGTTATCCTCTCTCCACTTCAATAATAAGTTTCTTTGAGAAGAAGTAAGAGCTGAACTAATTTATTGGCATAAGAATAAGAATTTAGAAGTCAGTTTTATATGGTGTCCATTAACAAAGTACTAGTAGTGGGATCTCTTCTCAGGCATAGAACATCCCTAGCCAGAGATTCTTCTCCAGGTTTACAGTACCACATGAATTCCTTACTATATATTAGGCTTAAATGCAAGTATAAAGCTGTTGATTATCTCTATAACATTTGTGTGACATTACAGTATTGTAACTCACAAAATTTTTAGCTATATAAGACTCTTGATGGCTTTTCCCCCTAGACATCTTCATAGTCAGATCCAGAGCTATGGAGGTTAGACTGCTGAGAGTAAGCTTTTACGTCAGTACCAGATTTATTTTTCTATGTCCGGTGACCAAACTGTGGGATGTCTTCAGCAATAGGGTCTTACTATCAAGTTTTAGTGAGTAACCAAGAACAATGGCAATATTCTTTAAGAGTTCTCTGGACCTTCTTGACCAACAATAAAAACAGAGGTATTTCACACCTTGCACAGTTTTATTTTTGTTTTTTTTTCCTATATTCTGGATTCTAAGAGAAGGATTAACACACATATCCCCAACACTCACACACATACCATATAGGATAACTACAATTAAACTTTTTAATGTATATTTTTAGAAAAGTTATGAAAAAGTAAGTTTGAAAATGGCTTTTTAAAACATTCTTAATATTTATTATTATTCATGATCCTCTTCTGCCCTATCCACTTATCCCGTTTTTTCTTAAACTGACCCTACCCTATCATTCTTAATTTTTCCCCTAGAGTCTGTAGTTTAGGAGCATGAATCACCTACTACACTATGAATCACCTACTGTAGTATTTGATATGAATGATAAATTAATTCATGTGATTTAAATGAATAGTGATTGTCTGAGGCAGAAATTTGCCAAATTATACTCTCAAAAAGACTTATGTTGAAGAAGCAAACCTCATAAAATTATTAGAAAAGTACCCATGAGACCAAAGACCTATGTCAAAAACCCAGAAAACAACATATTGAGTCTTTTATAATTTTTTTAATTTCTGAAAGTTGCTTGTCACTATGTGATAGAAAGAAGCACATTGGAGAAACAAACAAACAAACAAAAAAAACCCAATAAAACAATATTATGCCAATCTGCCATGAGAAAGACAAAGGGAAATTAGCTCATCATAGTCATGTGCTTTCATGTACACATGAGACTCTCTCAAACACACCTGCTTGCTCTTCCACAGTGCCTTATTTAGATTTTTGGGATAAAAATGCTTTGCCTTTTAGTATCTTCCGTGCATGTTTTCTCCTGCAGGTGCCCTTGGCATTAAACCATATGGAATCTGGGAACCGAGAGAGGGCAATCTTTCTGAAATTTACCCAATTTGTAGATTCTTACGCACAGCAAATTAAGATTACAACTTAAAAAAAAAACAAAATTACAGTCCTAAATGGTAGATCAAACAGTCCTAAATGACAGATCAAACACGTAATACCTGCCAACTTGAATTGCTTGTGCATATTCAAGCAATATCTTAAACACACACACACACACACACACACACACACAAATAGAAAATTAGATACACATTGCTAGTTCTTTTTTCTTTAATATGACTTCATAAATACTAACAGAAATTTATTTGAACATTTATTACATTTGTAGAAAAATGTAGATATAATCAATGAATAGGACTTTTTTTTTTAAGCTTATCTTTTAACTTCTCTTTCCTTTTAACTAGTCAAATAAGAAATCAGGAATGCTTTGTTTCTAGTGTTTGGCTATTCTTCCCTCATAAAATTCCTCTTATCCAGCAGCCCATTTAGGAAAACAGCAGGTAGAAATTTAAAATCAGCTTATAATTGCCTTTAGTGTAGCTTAGTGCCTTCACCTCCTACCCCCAGGAAATGCCTTGTGTTTGGATATTAGTTTTTTACTTTTTTCTGGCTGGTCTTAGTTCTCTGAGGTGAGCAAAAGAAATCTGGTTGTCTGTACTTTGTACTGTTGGAAGCAATCTGTTTTCAGGGGATAATAGATATCTCTTTAGGTGCCAATTTCACCACTGTTGAGAAAGAGAATACTGTTAATCATCCCTGGTCATCTCTTATCCTTGCTCTACCCATCAGTTCCCAGATTCAGAGCATGAGCCAATTAATGTCAGGAACAATCATTGACAGCTTGCCAACACACATGTGCAGTGGCATTCCACCCCTGCTTTTATTTTTCCTTCTCTCTGAAGAAAGGGGAAGAGGGAGTCTTTGAACATACATGAAACTGTCTGTCACGTCTTCTCATTAGGAGGAGCAAAGTTTGGAAAAGCTAACAGAAAAAAGAAAAATTTTTAATAAGGACAATATTGATCCACAGATTTATTACCAGTCTTTAAGCTGTAATTATGACTTGCTAATTAACTTAATGGTAAAAATGTGCTAAACTCAAGTTATTTTCAACAAATATGTGTTAAACTACACATTCAAGATAAGGAAAGTCTGTCTTTTTACTTCAAAGGGCTCATTGATCAGAAATGACTACCAGATTCTATAACCAGTAAATGTGAAAATACTCCAAAGTGCAAAAAAGCATAGCAATAAAGTATATATTGGAGTACTAGGTAAGAAAAAGGAATACAGCAATTGTGTTAATGGTGCACAGGAAACATCAGCTCAGTAAGGGTGATAATTAGCTTGTTAATATTCAGCTGCCTCATTGAAGTATACATGCAGACAAAACACAAATGCACATAAAATAAATCTTAAAAAAAAAAGTACAGAGGCAGAGGATACATTCAGGTGAGAAAAGTACACAGGGGGACAGGGATCTAGTGGATAAGTAAGCAGAACAAGAACTAGGGAATGAAGAGAGCAAATACAGCTGGGGTAGCTCTCAGAACAACCGAAGTGCTTGACCATATAAGGGCATGTGCTAGCTAGTTTTATATTAACTTAGTAGAAGCTAAAGTCATTTAAGAAGTGGAAAACTCAATTGAGAAAACGTCTCCACTAGACTGGCCTGTGAAGCACATTTTATATTGATGAGTGGTATGGGAAGGCCCAGATTGCTGTCAGTTCTGGGATCTGTAAGAAAGCAGGATGAACAAGCCCTATGAAGCAAAGCAGTAAGTAGTACCCCTACATGGCCTCTGCTTCAGTTCCTAACCAGACTCTTTTCAATGATGGACTGTGATTTAGAAGTATACACTAAATAAATCCTGTTCTCCTAGTTGCTTTTCATCATAGTATCTTATAATAGCCATATAAACTCTCATTACAACAGATTGTTCAATTAATGTGAGGTTAAGAAGACGTGGAAGATGTGACTGTGAGTTTAGGGCAAACAGTAGCCTGTAAGAACTTCATCCCCAGTTCTCATGGCAATGGAGGTCCAACAAAAGCTTCTGGAGCATGCTATGAAAAGCATTCTAGTTTAGTAGGAAAATGCATACAATGTAAAAGAGAAGTTATGCATATATTGTTTCATTGTACTGAAGACAGATGTACTGGAAATGAGATAGGGGAGATTTAATTGATGCATGTCCAGTATGAGGTTTTGAACATAAACAGTGTTTGAAAAAAAAAAGTCAAAATAAAAAGTCAAGTCTATAAAATTTTCCTTGGGGGTGGGAGGATCAGTGAGTCAAATATGACATTTTTATCTAAAAAAGGAAAGAGAAGATTTGGAAATAATAAGAAGGTGCATATTATGCCTGCAAGGAATATGGCAGTCAAGGAGTACTACCAGAGAGCCGGATATGTGGGTCAGGCTTGGGAGAAAGAAAAAATATTTCTTTGTGGATGAACAACATAAAAGTACAAGTATCATAAGAATTATGATATCAAATAAGGCAGATTTGTAGAGTAAAAGCTGGAGGAGAGGGCTAGGGAAATAATATGTGGACAGGAATCAGAGGATTGCCATAAAGCAGAGGAAGCATGGGAGAATTGTGTTTGGGGCTAAAGAAGAGACAGTGGAGGAAGTTAGGAAAGCACAGGATTGGAGACTCTATGTTGGTTCCAGATCTTTCGGGAAGATCTCTAGGCTGGGATCAGAGCACATAATATTTCAATGACAATTTTAGTTAAGCATAGGATATTTGAAGAAGATGAAAATAAAATACAATTAACCATGTTATTCATGTGTGGTAGGTTTCAGGATGCTCATAACAAAGGTCACAAAGCTAGATTCTTTTATACAATGCTATGGACTGACATATATCCTCTCATGTACTTTGAATCTTATCTCTTTATAGTGACAGATACAATCCAACTGTAATGGCAATATTTGTTATAGTGTACTTTTAGGGCCTAATGACCAGACTAAGATAGAAGTTCAGTAACATACTATTATTTTTCAAAAATGTTGGATGAGTATTTGGTTGAATTTGCTGATGTACATGTGAATATATAAAAACTACTAGTATATAATGCATGTTACTGAAAGAAATTTGAATAAAGACAAATGGGTCTCTTTGACATGAAAAATTATAAGTGAGGTCATTTGGATATATTTTTACGATTGCATAAGAAATGGTTAAAAGTGTTATGGAAGGGTGTAATGGAAGTATTAGGCCTGGAGGCCATGTTCAACATTACTCCCTGGGAAATCATGGCCTTGCTTTTACTTTTCCCAAGACAGGCAATGATATAAACATAAGTATGTGTGAGACATCTACAACAAATATTCTCTAGATTGGGGAAGGAGCAGAAGTTCATATCTAACAGCTTTATTTAGTCTATAAGATGTGATATTTACATAATAAGATAGAAAAGGAGAACTGTGGGTTGATGAGTATATTTTATAGTTTCAAACCTTCACTGGGACATAGTTTCAGAAGCACCAAATGAGAGGAACTAAAAGCACTTACCTAAGTCTTCAACCAAACCAATAGTAAATTCAAGTGTTCTACGTGTTACAGTAATTATTTTTAAAATGGCTGCTGGTCAAGCCGACTCTCTAAGCTGCAGCGGCTCTGCCTAGCTCAGCTGCCATATTCTGTGGCCAGAGGCCATGTGCACTCCACAGCTAGAAACAGCCAACCAGAAACACCAGCCCTGCCACCCACGAGAAGCCAGCGTGGGAGATGGCTCTGCCAATCTTATATGCTGTCTCCACAAGCCTGGGCATTGCCCAGACCATCCCGGCAACCAGGCAGGCTCAGTACAAATGAGACACTAATGCTTAGATTATCCAAAGGTTTTATATGTTTGGTAAATGATCAATAGCAATACGCCCATACAAATAGAGTTGTTTGTCAATTAGCTAACATAAATAAAAGTTGTTACCCAAGACTGCTCTCCATACCTGTGTGGCTTTTCATTGCTCTTACATCTCTGCTCTCTTAGCTTCTCCTCTTCCTTTTCCTCTTCCTCTCCTTACTCCTCCCACCTTAGCTCCTCCTACTCTACGTAAATCTGTAAAATCCTTATAGGAGGTGTCTTATCCAGACCTACAAACTCCTTACAAGAGTTTGCGGTTTACAAGACTTGGCTTTCTCCATCTTGACTTCATGGTACTCTGGACATATTTGTTTATATGTTTTTTCCATTGTTTCTAATTACAAAGATCTGAACATTTCAGGAGTAACTGTGACTTTGTTTGTGATATGAACTTAAATATCTCACCATCACTCCCCAAACAGCATAGTATAGCAGGTATTTCAATAGTGTTTATGCTCTGCTAGGTGCAATAGTGATATACATAGGATTTCAAAAATACCCAAGGATGTGCACAGGTAAGATGCAAAACCTACATTTTCATAAAGGATGTGAACACCTTAAAAACTTGCTAGTTATAAATGTTCTGGAACAATCAACGTGAATTTTAAAGATTGGTTGTAATGGGGTTGTTATTTTTGCTCCATTTCCCCCTTTGTTTATATACTACTTACAAAATTTTGCTATTGTACTGAGTAATGAGTGTTTGAAAGTCAATAAATCTTTTCATTGATCACTGGAAAAACAAATATTTACTTACAGCACCACAAATTTTATAAGTTGCGGAATGAACAGCTGCCTCCTTCATTGAATACTAATCTTACTCCGTAGTATGCCTTCACAGATCTTTCCTGGTGTTACAGCTGAAATGACTCTTTTAGTAGTGCTCCCAAATACTTTCCACCCTGCAACAGTAAGTTTAGTATTTTATGTTGATTGTCTTTCATTAAATACTAAAGATCCACAGATCCATTTTAATTATCTTTGACAATGTCCTAAAATAGAATCTAATGAATAGTAGTTACTCAAGGCATAATTATTAGAAGAATAGTATAGAAGCTTCTTCACATTACTTTCACGGCATAAACTACATGACATTACTAGACCATTATGGTCAGATAGGTCAGAAGGGATTCTGTCTTCTTTCCTTAGGATTTAAGGATATTCATCTGCCAATGAAAGAGAGATCATTTCCTCCTGCAGGATGGTAATACATACTGTATGTTAGCACTACACATAGTGATGACTACATATATGCATGAAGTCCACCAACTATGCTGAAATAGAATTTTCTCAAAAATACATAGTACCTTTTTTACATAATATGTACCAATAAACTTATAAAATAACCTCACAATACGTATCCATTTTATTTGTGATCAGGTTAATCAGTATATTAAACATTAGAAAATACCCACTACTTTTTTTAATGGATATTTTCTTTATTTACGATTCAAATGTTATCCCCTCTCCCAGATCTACCACCACCACCACCACAAGAAACTCCCTCCCTGTCCTATTCCCCCACCCCTTGTTTCTATGAGGGTGTACACACACACACACACACACACACACACACACACACACACACTCTTCTGTCTCCCTGCCCTTGAATTCCCTTACTTACACTGGGGCACCAAGCCTTCACAGAACCAAGGGCCTCTCCTCCCATTGAAATCCAACAATTGAAGTCTATCCTCTGGTACATAAGCCGCTGGAGCCATGGGTCCCTCCATGTATACCCCTTGGTTGGAGGTTTAGCCCTTGCAAGATCTGGGGGTCTGGTTGGTTGACATTATTGTTCTTTCTATGGGGTTGCAAATACCTTCAACTCCTTACGTCTTTTCTCTAACTCCTCCATTGGGGACCCCTTGCTCAGTCCAATGATTGGCTGTGGGCATCTGCCTCTATATTTGTCAGGCTCTGGAAGAGCCTCCCAGAATGCAGTTACATCAGGCTCCTGTCAGCATTCACTTCTTGGCATCCAAAATAATGTCTTGGTTTAGGGACTATACATGGAATGGATTTCCAGGTGGGGCAGTCTTTGGATGGCTATTCCTTCATTCTCTGCTCCACACTGTCTCCGAATTTGCTCTTTTGAGTATATTGAACCACTTTCTAAGAAGGACCTAAGCACTCATACTTTGCTCTTCCTTCTTCATGAGTTTCATGTGGTCTGAGTATTGTAACTTGTGTATTATGAACTTTTGGGCTAATATCCACTTATCAGTGAGTGCATACCATGTGTGTTCTTTTGTGACTTGCTTACCTCACTCAGTATGATATTTTCTAGTTCCATCCATTTGCCTAAGAATTTCATGAATTCATTATTTTTAATAGCTGAGTAGTATTCCATTATATAAATGTACCACATTTTCTGAATTATTTCCTCTGTTGAAGGACATCTGGGTTCTTTTCAGCTCCTGGCTATTATAAATAAGGTTTCTATGAACATAGTGGACCATGTGTCCTTGTTATATGTTGGAGCATCTTTTGGGTATATGACCTGGAGTGGTCAGCTATTTTCAATTTTCTGAGAAACTTGTAGATGATTTCCAGAGTGGTTGTACCAGCTTGCAATCCCACCAACAATGGAAGAGTGTTCTTCTTTCTCTACATCCTTGCCAGCATCTGCTGTTACCTGAGATTTTGATCTTAGCCATTCTGACTGCTGTGAGGTGGACTCTCAGGGTTGTTTTGATTTGTATTTCCATGATGACTAAGGATGTTGAACATTTCCTTAGGTGCTTCTCAGCCATTTAGTATTCCTCAGTTGAGAATTCTTTGTTTAGTTCTGTACCCCATTTTTAATAGGGTTATTTGATTTTCTGGAGTGTAACTTCTTGAATTCTTTGTATATATTGCATATTAACCCTTTATTGTATGTGGGATTAGTATGGATCCTTTCAAAATTTGTTCATTGCTGTTTTCCTCCTATTGACTGTGTCCTTTCCCTTATAGAAGCTTTGCAATTTTATGAGGTCCCATTTGTCGACTGTTGATCTTAGAGCATAAACCATTGGTGTTCTGTTAAGGAAAATTTCCCCCGTGCCCATGTGTTCAAGGCTCTTCCCCACTTTCTCCTCTATTAGTTTTAGTGTATCTAGTTTTATGTGATGGTCCTTGGAATTGAGCTTTGTACAAGGAGATAAGAATGGATTGATTTGCATTCTTCTACATTCTGACCTCCAGTTGAACCAGGACCATTTGTTGAAAATACTGTGGGGTTTTTCCCCCATTGGATGATTTCAGCTTCTTTGTCAAAGATCAAATGACAATAGGTATGTGGGTTCATTTCTGAGTTTTCAATTCTATTTCATTTATCTAGTTGCCTGTCTTTGTACAAGTATCATGGAATTTTTATAACTATTGCTTTGTAATACACCTTGAGGCCAGGGATGGTGATTCCCCCAGAAATTCTTTTATTTTTTGAGAATAGTTACAGAAGGAACACTACCCAATTTGTTCTATGAAGCTACAATTACACTTATAACTAAACTACACAAGGACACAACAAAGAAAGAGAAGTTCAGACCCATTTCCCTTATGAACATTGATACAAAAATACTCAAACCAAAATTAAATTCTTATAAACCAATTCCAAGAACACATCAAAATGATCATTCACCATGATTGAGAAGGCTTCATCCCAGCGATGCAGAGATGGTTCAGTATATAAAAATTCATCAATGTAATCCACTACATAAACAAACTCAAAGAAAAGTAAAACACATGATTATTTCATTAGATGCTGAAAAATCATTTCACAAAATTCAACATCCCTTCATGTTAAAAGTCTTGAAAAGACCAGGAATTCAAGGCCCATACCTAAACACAGTAAAAGCAATATACAGCAAACCAGTAGACAACATCAAACTAAATGGAGAGAAACTTGAAGCAATCCCATTAAAATCAAGGACTAGACAATGCTGCCTACTCTCTATCTATTCAATATAGTACTTGAAGTTCTAGCTAGAGAAATTAGACAACAAAAGGAGATCAAGGGGATACAAATTGGAAAGGAAGGAGTCAAAATATCACTACTTGCAAATGACATGATAGTATACTTAAATGACCCCAAAACTTCCACTAGAGAACTCCAACACCTGATAAACAACTTCAACAAAGTGGCTGGATATAAAATTAACTAAAACAAATCAGTAGCTTTCCTCTACTCAAAGGATAAACAGGCTGAGAAAGAAAGTAGGGAAAAGACACACTTCACAATAGTCACAATAATATAAAATATCTTGGTATGACTTTAAGTGAAAGCAAGCAAGCAAGTGAAAGATCTGTATTACAAGAACTTCAAGTCTCTGTAGAAAGAAATAGAAGAAGATCTCAGAAAATGAAAAGATCTTCCATGCTCATGGATTGGCAGAATTAATATAGTAAAAATGGCCATCTTGCAGAAAGCAATCTACAGATTCAATACAATCTCCATTCCAACTAAATTCTTGATAGAATTAGAAATAGCCATTCTCAAATTCATTTGGAATAAAATACCTACTAATTGTACATAAGATTGTGTTTGTGTTTTACAATTTGTGAGTAAATGAATATGGAAAAAATCTGTACCTTAATAAACATTTGGTTTTGCCAAGTAATGAATCAATAGATATATTACATTGTTACACTGGGTGGTCATATCTAAGCCTTCATACCCTCAACAGTATGTCTGATTGATGATCTGCATTAGCTCTTATTGTGCAAGAAAATAAGACTCCAGTGTTTCCCTTATAGTCTTAGATGTGAACCAGAATATTGAAAATCTCCCTAAGAAACTAAATTCCCTGCTCAATATGTTAAAAAGTGATCTCATTTAGTCTCTTCTATCATATGTGAGATTTTAAATTTTATTTGTTGATAAATGTTACCTATTGTCCTATGATTCAGTTACTAATATAGTTCTTAATATAAAGTTATGTTTTAGAGAAAAATTGGTGATTTTATTATAGAGAGATTCTCCTGAGATTTTTTTGTTGCTCATGTGCATTGCTTTTATTGTTTTTTACTTGGTATTGGATAACCAATTAGGGGCTCATCCCTGAGAAGCATTTAATCACATAGAGTTCTTCATGTAGAGGTAGGGCCATGTGGTATTTTTTCCATCTACACTGGCTTGTCAACTGGTGTCATTGTTCACATCTTGTTTAAGCTACCACATTTTTTGTTGCAATTTCATGACTACATCTTTTCTGTCATATATAGAAGTAACAGTCTTCCAGAAAATATCCTGTTCCTCAGGTTTTTATATATATTCTTTTCTCACTTCTTTAATATTCCCTGAGCCTACAGGTGTAAGGCTAGTATTGGAGATATATCAATTGGACCTGAGAACTCTATGGTTAATTGCTCTATGGATTTTAAAGAGTTGTGACTTTGTGTAGTAGTTTCCAACTGCGAATAAGAATATACTTATTTGATGAAGGATGAGAGTTATACTTATCTATAGGTATAAGTATTTAGAATGCAGTTAGATGATTTGGAAAAGTGACAGTAGTTGGTTCTCCTGTATGCTCTATGGCTGTTCCATGGCTATGTTTACAGCACCAGGCATAAATTTCCTTTTATGGAATGGGCCTTAAGTCCAGTTAGACACATGCTGGTAACCACTAAGATACATGACACTATTGCACCTTTATGTAGGACCATGCTGGCCACTGATACTGCTCATAGATTTTCTAGCTAGGTAGAAATATTGATCACTTATCTCCTTTATCAGGTTACATAGTTTTTATGGTACTATGAAAGCTAGTTCTCAAAAATGAAGCTTCACTGTTAGAGCTACCTCAATTCTTTCAAGTCTTATGTTCAAACTATGTGATGTCTTAAGCAATAGAAACTTAGTTTCAAGTTATAGGCAATGAACATAAAGAGCTCCTATCGTTGGTGGAAGCTGCTTGGACTCCTGTGATGTATAACTCAAATGTATGCTTTTCTTCTGAGATGATTTTAATAATGAGAAACAGTTTAATAAATTAAAATACTGGTGCTAAGTTCTAAGAAAAAAAGGCTGTAATACCTCTCAGTTATCATCCTATGTAGAGCTATACATACAATGCTTTTTGGTTCTGCGTCTTCTTTGCTGATATTTCCTACCATGATAGAGGTACAGCTGAGAACTTCTATCCAAAACTGTCTTGCTGACCGGGTCCATTTGGCTGTGGCCTGGCTTTCTCTACTATATTATACCACTATTGCTGATTCATATTTGCTATCCTGAATCTACTCAGCATGGCTTAGACTTCCTGATCAGCATTATTGTCAATCAAAATATCCAATCAGCAGATGATTGGAATTTTTATATAGGTAAAGATTTGGCCAGATCAAATTTGTACCAGACAGCTTAGAGCACTAGGAAAAAAAAAATCAGTATAAAAACATGCTGATCAGTTCCTGAATTCATGAATAATTAATGAAATTATTGTAAAGAATATTTAAAATAAACAATTTAAATATATAAAAAGTTGATATGATGCTTTTGTAAAAATTAGCTTTAAAATCATCAGGAGGAAATTGTTTATCACCTCCAAGTTACTAACTCTTGATTTGTAAAATGAAGATTAAAATCTCTGTGGCTTAGTTCAGGTTTCTATTTCTGTGAAGAGACCCCATGACCATGTCTGCTGTTATAAAAAAGAACATTTAATTTGTAGTGTCTTACAGATTCAGAGGTTTACTCCATTATTATCATGTTGAAAAGCATGGCAGCATGTAGGCAGACATGGTGCTGCAGGAGCTGAGAATTTTATATCTTAATCCACAGGCAGCAGAAGTCAAAGTGACACTAGACCTAGTTTGAGCATCTGAGACTTCAAAGGCTTCCCCAACAGTGACACATTTCCTCCAATATGTCCATATCTTCTATTAGTTGCACTTCCTATGAGGCAAGCATTCAGACACATGCATTTATGGGGGTCATTCTTATAAAAATCACAACACCCTGTATTGAAAGACTTTCATCAACATAAAAGTCCATCAAATTATCCATCTTCTTTATTTCCACAGTGGTATGTAATCTGACTAATTCTAGTCATATTTGAAAACCTTTAGGTAGTGACAGAAGGAAGGAGAGAGTAGATGTTTCTTTCCTTATATTTGAAAGAGTCTAAAAACTCTTTTCAGCCTTCACCCAAAGAAATAAAATTTTAAGCATTACTTCACCCTGCTCTGGAAAACTTAAGATCACGTCATTCATTTTTATTAAACCATTCCCTTTGATTACTCATCTTATGCAACTTGTCAGAACAAGAAAGAATAGAATGTGATCCTTGATATTAAAATGTTCTCTGAAGAAATTTACCAGTCATTCAATAGTTGAGTGTGGGAATAGTGATGATCCAGTAAGGTGATATGAATGAGAGTGTCCCCCTTATGCACATTTATTTGAGTACTTGGGTTACATTTGGTGGAAATGTTTGAAACGGATTAAGAAGGTAGTCTTGTTGGAGGAGGTGTGTCAGTTGGGGTGAGATTTGAGGTTTCATAAAGTCCAGACTACTCTTACATTCCTAATGAGCTTTCCATTTTCCCCTGCTTTCTCTGTCCCTGTCACTACCTTCTTTCTGCCTCCTACATCTTGGATACTGCTAGCACCATGCCTCCTTCCTTCTTATCATGGGAGTGGACTTTCTTTAGCTGTAACAGGTCTGACAATGACTTTTTTCTTTCTTTTTATCTTTTTATCTTTTTTCTTTTTCCTTTACTCTTTTATTGGAATAATGTGCATGCCTTTGGGAATTTGCACAGGGAAAGTTGTTGAATGCTGTAAGCAGGGTTTAATATGCTATCCCAGTAGAAGTCTGAAATGCAGCAGTGCTGAGAACAATGCACACTATAGACTCCCAGCTCAAGAGCTTTCATATAATTGTGAACATGTTAGCATATGTTCACAATATTAGAAAATGGGCTAAACATTATTCTTCTAATATGGCAGGGAAAATATCTGCTTTGTCTAAGAATCTACCTGAGGCTACACTGAAGAATTTGGGACTATTGTTACTGGCAGAGGAGATTTCAAGACAGCCTAATACTGACTATGCATTTGGTCACTTGTGTACACTCTCATGCAGATCTGCAATGAAAAAGAACAAGTAAGACAACAACAATCATAAAACATACAGTTTGAGGAGAAGAGGAACATCAGGAAATTTCATGTTAAAGGCAAGGTTTGTGCTGAAAGAGGTAAAGAGTGGCCTCATGTTGCCTGTAATAAAGGAAATAGTATACTTTGGGCAAGATCCTTACCCAGGTAAGCTTCCAACTTATAAAAAGAAAATGACTGAGGAACTCTCTGTTCTTAACAAAGGAAAGCTTTTGAAACAATGGAAAGCTGATACAAATGTAACTCAAGGAGAAGACAAGGTTCTGTCCCAAGAAGAAAGCTAAACTTGGCAGCTTCAGCACAATTGGTTTTAGCTTTAGAGTCATGAAATACACTAAAGAAGTTGTGGAATCTTCCCCCTTTGATTATGTTTGAGACCCAAAGATGTTGGACATGACAGAGCCCTGGGATATCTGATAGGTATTGCTGCAGACAAGACTTGAATCAGCCTAAGAGAAAGAAGTGAACAAAGCCTTTTAAGCCCTTTGGCATCAGTCATGGAACTACCAAATTTGGATTTTGCTTTGATAAGTTTTGATCTTGCCTTGACCCAGTATTTCCTAGCTTTGCCTCAATTCTTCCCTTTTGGAATGGTAATATATGTTCTGTGCTATATGTGTTATATGTAGAAACTCAGTAATTTGTGTTTTGATTTTCATTAAGTAGGGGTTTAAAAGTAAAAGATTTTTCTTAAGTCTTAGAAGAGTCTTTGGACTTTTAATCTATGTTAGACTTTGAAAGTTTATGGAAACCTTTGACATTGGACTAAATGAATTTTGAATTATGGGTTAG
>NW_021604617.1:1578035-1606224 GCF_004785775.1 Grammomys surdaster | reverse complement strand
CTCTCTCTCTCTCTCTCTCTCTCTCTCTCTCTCTCTCCCTCTCCCTCCCTCCCTCCCTCCCTTCCTCCCTTCCTCCCTCAGTCCTTCATGGTCTGTTGCCATGCTTGCTTTCCCTCACTCTCTCTGACAAGTTCATCTGCCTGTTCCTTAGACATTCTTTTCAGTAGAGCTAAAATGTCTTTCTTTAACACACAGAGAAGACTGGCAGCTCTTTGGACTTCCTTGGAATTCCTACAACAGATTGGGATTACTGAGACATCTAGTCTCCGGGACTGAACAATTTCTGGATTCGTGGCTTTTCAGATTTTGTTGTTGGGTTTTTCAGACTATTGCCTGTAAGCCACTCTATTAAATCATGTATTTGTTCTTTCCTTAAGCTCTGTTGCTTTAGGGAAACCTGACTAACACACCACCTTCAACATGTAGTCTCCCTTTCAGAATACTCTTCTTTTGCACTCACTCCTTAAGTATGATTATCTCATAACAGATATGTGAAGAGCTTACCTCTCTAAAACTACATATAACAGAAGCCTCTGGATCATAGCTCCACTCAGCTTGCTTTGTCCTACAGCATTTTTTAATGTAGTCACACTTAACTCTCCTCTGACATTCAATGCTTTTAGCTTAGTGTTACAATACATTTCTGTCATGGTACCATATGTACATCTAGTCCCCAGATAGAAGGAAATTTTTAATTATTCATTTTTAGCTGGATTTCTTTTGTTTTTTAAAAGAGTAGAATTTAGTCCCTCAATTCTTATTTAGTACAGACATAACTATAATAAAACAATATTTTTTCTATATCTATATTAGAATTGCTTTTTAAATTAAAACTTATGAAATTCTAAAACACTGCATATGGCTACTACTTCTATAATGAACTGAATGGGACACTTTTCTAACAAATCTTCCTCCACTAACTGAATCTTTAAAACATCCAGTTCTCAAGATTGGGGTATTATGAAGTGTTTAATTTTAAAGGTTTTCTGCCATTTGAGTGGCTTGGAGAAGTCATTTTGGCACAATTCTCATATTTGCACCATGCATATGTTTAATTTAGAATAAAACTTAGCTGCTCAAAATTTGTCCTGGACTTTGAAGGCTTTTTCCAGTGAAAATTTCTATCAACTAGGCCCTGCCAAATGCCTCTTAGCAGCCCAGGTTCCTCAAAGTTCTTGTGAAGCTTGTCCGTCTTCACAGTCTTTTGCTAGTGAGGAACGGGAGTCTTTCATGATCTATAATGTTGCATTTTATGTTTGAGATGGTCATTTTTATAATTTTTTTTAAGAAAATAGCATTTAGGTGAGATGACACAATTTCAACAGCAATTCTCAAACTCAGTGACATATTCCCAAACTCCATGACCACCTGACTCTTCCTGTATGCTCATGTATGGGTCATGGGCCTATAAATACAGAGGATCCAGTAAAAAGCAGCCATAGAAATAAAGAGCCCTAAAATAAAGATTGGCCTGTGGACACAGTTTGTTTTGGTTTTGTGCATTTCTCCACATTTGAGATTATCTCCTTGAGAATTCAGTTGCTTTGGGTAAAATGCTTATTTTTATCTTCCACTGTAAAAAATAACACAATAACTGACAGTCTCTCAAGTGCCAATGATTGAGAAGCTAATCCCTTTCCTCTGTTAGTAGGAGTTAAATCCAGGAAGAAAACCTTGCTACCATGATTTACAGCTTGCTGAATCAATTACTTTGATGTAATTAGAAGTGTATAAGTTATCATGTACATTCTTAGGCTTTCCACCTACATTCTTTCCTTTCCCTGACTTCACAGTGTCAGGGAACACCAGTAACACATGATGTGTGTGTGTGTGTGTGTGTGTGACTTTGCGGTTTTCTTTTTGACTGACATACTCAGCTGTTTACCTCTCACATCTAGAAAAGGGTCAGTTAAAAACAGGAGGAGCGAAAACAGGGACTCAAGGGCTGAAGGAATATTAAATGAATGAGACTAGTAAACATTTCTGTTTACTCATATTCTAGGGACAATTTAAGAGAGAAAGATATCTGCTGCAGGGTGTAAGCTGCTGCTAAGAGGCTATAAGTCAGTTTCAAATCAACTAACTATAAAGGAGATCAGAAAAATGGTATCCATTGAAATACAGACTAGGACTTAGACAAAAAGAGCACTAGCAATCATTATTAAGGTGATGATATATTAGACACTAGATCAAATGCAGAATTTTATACTGAGTATACGTCTTAAAATGTTACGTGGAAAATATCTATAGTTCATTTGTATTTGTTTGAAAACTAAATGTAATTGTGACTAAGAAACCTTTGTTGGCTAAGTGTGGCAACTGTAAGTAATATACTGAGGTTTGAGAAGAGCAAAAAATTAGGTTGCAACTGGATTCTAGTACTATATTATATGATGCGTTCATTATTTGTGGGGTGGATGCCATGTAAGGAAAGAATCCCTATATTTGAGAGAAATGATCAGTAGTATGGAAAGTTTTTATGATGAACTAAAAAGGTAATATTCTAGCTAGAGACCATGCCCTGAAAAGGTTCACCAGAATGCACTGACACCCCCAACAATTTCTAAAATAAGTACCAGTTTCCTTCTGCTATTAAAGAATCATCTTCTTTTTTTGTTTTGTTTTTGTAGAAATAATTTTATTTCATTTCATGCATAGACTTCATTTTTACTTATATCCAGAAGAAGAAGAAAACTGATTACATAACAGTGGCTTGTATTCATGAGCCTGTTACAAAATATTCCACAGATATTGAAACTGAAGGATTACTGAACTCTACACTTAAAGTTCTTTAGTTCTACACATATACATCCATGATAAAATTTAATTTACAAATTTGATACAGTAAAAATTTAACAAGAATATGAAGCAGAACAGTTGTAACAATCTATTATTGTTTGTAAAGTTAAAAATGTGGGCTATTGATTTTTGACATTTTTCCATTTAATATTTCTGGAAGTGAATTGAATATAGACATCCAAATTATAGATTTTATAAAATATTGCATATCTAGTACAATCAAACTTGAGCTTTTCTTTATTAATTTTCTACTTAGCAATATTACCATGCTAACACTTGTATTGAGAATGAGTTGACTTATTGGCCTATGTACAGTTTCATAAGGACCATCTCAAAGTCTATTTATATGCTTGTTACTATGATTCATGCTTTGTAGAGCACATTGTACTTGGTATATCATTGGACCTCAGGACACCAGGGTTATTTCAACTTTACAGATTAGGAAATGTAAGTTTAGAAAAATTGAGGCTGATCTGTTATAGGAATGCTATCAAACCATAGGATAATTGGAGTAGGAGAACCCAGTTTATTATGGATATTGACATTCCCAGGCAGGTTGCCAGGGCTGTGTTAAGAAAACTAGCTAAGATAGTCAGTAAGTAGCATTCCTCCTTGGTCTGTCAGGTCCTGCCTCCAGAATCCTGCTCTGGTTTCCCTCAGTGATGGACTTATAACATCTTATACACTGAAATAAACCATGTCCTCCCCTAGTTGCTTCTGGTCACGGTGTTTATCACACTAGGAAAGGCGCTACATATTTCAAAGGTGTCTTGTTACATAAGCCGATGTTATTATTACTACATATGGGGTAGAGCATCACCACACAGTAGGATGAGGAGGAAACAACACAGCATTTAGCAGTCCTATGGTTTGATAAGAATCATCTCCTATAACAGTGACAAGCACAGCCAAATGCAAGGAAGAGATGGCATGAATAAGGTTGGAAGAGGTAAGAGATAAAATCCAAACACCTTATGCTGAGCAGAAAAAAAAAAGGGGGAGCCTTCTGACAAAAAAATATCAAGGTCATCCGCATACTTGAGATATGACATTTAACAAAAATATCTTAAGCTTGGACACATTTAACTTCTGCTTTTTTACTGTTACGGTTGTAATATAAATATCAGACATGTAACTCCCAAAGGCATTACAATTTACAGTTTGAGAATCAGTTCTCTAGAATATCTTTGTATTAACTTAGATACTACATCACTATCCTTTTTTTTTATTTTGAAGCTTAATTTTGTCTAGTGTTTGATAGCTAGTAGATAATGGAAGATGTGTACACACTATCATCAAGATGAGAGGTCTCATCATTTTATCATATTATATTATGCATGGGTGTTCAGACAGGAAGCTTTCTCTTTCCTTTTATGCATTTTCCCTTTGCTATATACTAGGAGCATCGCTGGTTTTCCCACAAATGGGAAATGAATGTTCTTTTCAGTCCTAAAAATAGGCATCTAAAGGAAATTATTTAATTTTGTTTTTGTTTCCTCTGTTAAGATGAAAATTTTTCTTCTAAGTCAATTCTAGCAAGAAATTTATACCAGACAAAATCTCAAAATATAATGCAATAACACCATGAGCATACTTTATTATCATTAAACTATTTAGATATAAGCAATCAAAATAATATATTCTTCATGGATTAGAAATGTATATTTTTAAATATCAAAGATTCCAAAAAATTGAATATTTTCTTCATCCATGCAGTTCTGTTGATGTGTTAATAATGTGAGATATAGTCATTCTTAAAACTGTTAATCACTTATTCTGAATGATGTTGAACTGAAAATACATTTTCACTTAGTGCTGATTATAGAGTGACATGTGGATTTTCAAGGGATGATATTTTGATGTCAAGCCTAATCTACCAGCAAGTACCACAGTAGAGGTTGTGATAGCCACCTCTATCTTTAGTGCTAGCTTAACACTACCAATGAGTCTTTGATACACTTCCCTTGTTATTTACATATGGTAAAACAAACATTTAGGATCATAAAATGTTCCTTTTACCAGTAACTAGCCCTCAGAGCCTCAAGGTTTGTTACTGACAAGTTGATTTTGGGGTGGAAAACATACTCTTTTCCTTTGTTTGACGTGTTATAAGAAATGCTGGGAAAATATTTCAATGTACCGCTTTTGAAAGATTCCCTGAAGGGAGACCCTAAAGGGACATGGACCCAAAAATACTCCAAAGGCCGTCTTGCTGCAAACAGGCACGTGGCAGGTTTATTATTGGAGCTCTGGGCCGATACATGCCTCACGTAGGAGGTAGAGGAATTGACCCTGAGGCCTAAAAGTTTAGGGTTAATGAAAGCAAAGGTGGGAGGGGGAAGGGGGTTGTGGCGCAGTCACACGCAATTGGTTGTTTCAAATATATGCAATGTGTGTAAGCAGATCCTGGGCAGAGGTTTGACTAATCTCACGAGAACAGTCTCTGGTTCCTGTAGCCTTGGGTCAGCCAATTTGCTGACCTGTATTTTTACTTGTATTTGAATTAAGGCTTTCTGCTATATTATTGATTTTAAACTAACTTAAAATTCCTTCTTCACTTTCAATATACTAATGTTTGATGACTACATTTTTATTAAATTTATTTATTTATTCACTATACAACCCAATATCAGCTCTTTTTTTCCAGTACCCCCTTATATAAGTCCTCCTCCCATTCCCCTTAGAAGAGGAAGCCCCACTCTGAGTGTCAACCTCCCATGCTTTGCATCTTACCTGGCACCTCACACATCAAGTTGTTGTGGGACTATGCACATCCTCTCTCACTAAAGGCAGACAAGGCTATCCATTTAAGGGTGTAGGATCCACAGGCAGACAGGGAATCAGGGTACAGGTTCAGGGACAGCCCCTGCTCCAGTTGTTTGTGGGACCCACATGAATACCAAATTGCTTATCTGCTACATATGTGCAGGGGGGCTAAGCCAAGGCTGTTCTTCCTGTTTGGTTGGTGATTCATTTTCTGGGAGCCTCCAAGTGTTTGGGATAGTTGACTTTGTTGGTCTTTATGTAGAGTCCCTGTCCTCTTTGGGTCTCTTATTCTTTCTCGCAACTCTTTTGTAATACTGCTACAGCTCCATCTAGTAGTTGGTTGTGAGTCTCTGCAACTCTCTCTATTGCCTCTGGGATGGGGCCGCTGAGAGGATGGTTATGCTAGGTTTCTGTATGCATATTCACCAGATTAGTACTTTTTTTAGGATAATAAGTAGTCCATGAAAAATTAGCTGGATTTTTAGTACACTACATATACTAGAACATATTGTCCTAAAGCTTATTTTGTGGATATTGGGGCTGTGTTTTGCTTTTAAAAACAATGGAAGGGTTGTCACAACTGGTAGTATACACAGTTCCAATCAGGCAAAGGCCCATTGTGACAAGCAGGTACTGGAGATGAGTTCAAACGTCTGTGAAGAGAGCGAGAATTAGCAGAAAAGTGCTACTGCCCAGCATGTAATGAATTCCCTACTGAGGAAAATGAAATCCTCTTGTGGGCTGCTCACTGAGTAAAATCTCCTTCTGTATAGCATTATAGCATGGTTCATATTGTTAGTTGTACAACTTTCTGTTAGGTGATCTAGAAGCACATTGACAGGATGTAGAGAAAGATGTGAATATGTGAATCACCTCCACTTTTCTAGAGTTAGGAAAAATGCCTCCTTGACCAAATACTTGGACCCTGCGGATAAATTATGCACATTACATATATTGCAATCATGTTCATTGTCTGCATGAATTCTCATGCTGAATCAAACTTTGTATTAAAGACTGCAAATGATTCCTAAATCTTTAAGTAGTTGTAATCTCAATGACTTCACTTGTGCTAAGAACATTTCCTGGAATCATGGCTCCTAGACTTTTAGGAGTCTTCTCTATTCTGACATCCTTCATCAAACAAATGCTCTTTGTAGTAAGCTTATTCTTCCATGGGTGTAGCTCTGGGGTTTCCTTATGCCTTGAAATCCCACCGAGTGATGCGCCTTCCCATAGCTCCTGTCTACATTGCTATTTTCTATCATTTAAATGATTCTTCTTATGGGAAAAGCCGTGTGGAATTGATGATATTTGACTGAGTTTTACTTATGGCTATCTGATGGTTCAACTCTGCTCTTGGAAGACTTGTATTTCCCTTTTATATTTTATTTGTCAACATTAGAGTAGTGTGATCTCCCACAAATTAGGGACAAAATCTATCATCATCAGAATCAATCTGACTTCTTATAACGTCTCCCCACAACATCTTCAAGAGCCAGCTTCCCCATACATACTTCATATGCTTGAGCTTTAGATTATATATTTCTTTTTAGTCGTTTGCATGACTTTAAACTCTGAGAATACTTTGCCTGTGGCCAAGTATGTGGGCTCTGTGCATTCTGGAGGGCTAAGCAGAAGATGTATATAAAAGGGACAACATTAAAATTCAAGATAGAAAATACCCTGTTGCCATCAGGTACGTATGTCACATACTTCACAGCCTTTATTATAAATGATTGTGTCCTCAGACACTTAGCATTGTTTTGTAATGAGAACATTCAGATTCCTGTCTTCTAGCCCTTTTGATATATGGAATCTACAATTATTATCTACCGTCAGCCTACTTTGCAATAACAGACAAGAATTTTGTGCTAGTCTCTAGAATGTACTACCTGTTGTTTAACCTACCCCACTACTGTCCTCAGGAGTATCTGGTGACTACTAACCTACTGTCTTCAAAGGTTTCACTATGTTAGAGCGTGTGGCTCTTGTACTTTTAGTTACTTTTGTTAATACAAAGATGTCAGCTCTATCCATTGTGTTACAAATAATATCAAGCAATTTTTATTGCTGAAGACTACCCTAATATGTATATATGCACATGTTTTTCTACCCATTTATATGTTGATGGGCAAATAGTTCAACTATTTGGATATTGTGCATAGCTATGTTCCAATGCTTGCTAAATAAGGAACTTATATACAGAGGCATAACTACAAGTCTACATTCTGAGGCTATCCCATCCAGTGTTGAGAAAACAGGAAGAACCTTCTTCAGGTTCCCCATTTTACCTGTGATTCTGTCTCTTTGCATTAGCCTACAGCATTACCAGTGGCATTCTCTCTACTTTTGGTTTTGTAACTGTGTCCTCTCTTTGAGGTTTTACTACATTGACTTAACACAGAATAAAGCCATAGCCATAGTCCCACACAAAACTGTTCTCACTAGACAAATGGGCATGACTGTCTCAGGCTGTATGCTAACATTTCCAAGCTGGTCATGAACAACTCCTTCCTACAATTAAAGCATCTCATTCAGAATCACAGGGCAGGTATATATCGGTAGGAGAGCTTGATATTGAAAATGTTTCTTTATGGATAGCACACGTTAACTAATGTTTAGCAACCCATCATCATACTGACAACTTATTCATCTTTCTAAGAAGGCCCAAAACTTTATTACCAAAATCAAGGAATGTCTAGAATGAAATGGTCTTTATGTTGGACTAAAAGTAGTCCAGAGGTAGATATGAATAGTTTTTGTTGTAGATCACTTTGGTCTGAAGGGCATTATTTTAGTATATTATAGAATGCAATGTCTTAGACTTTTAATAATAATGCCGAAACTTCTAGAAACTTGAAGAAAGGGGTTTTAAAGGGACACTTTTGGGAAAGTTAAGATATTTATTTGAGAAAAAATTTTTAATGTCTCCCTCAACATATGGCTTTTGTAGCAGGGTAAATCCACAGAGGATTCTGCTCTCAGGAAAGCTAACCAGTGATGTTACTTTTATAAAAGCATTTGTTTACATTGTAAAACCAAGATCATCCCCATAGTATGCAAATCATCATTTTATTTACAAGACTCCATAAAGTAAGTTTTCACACCACTAAACATTATGTTTACGAATACATTCATCTGCGTAGTTTTGTTTTCTAGTCATGCCACCTCTTTGAATGTACCTACACTGCAGTCTGTAAGAAGCTACATTGACACCCATGTAAAAGGGAAAAATAGGTCTCATCTTTTTTGCAGATGTGTGATACAGCTCATCCAACTCTTAAATTTCTGAATAGTTGGGGTAGCTTATTACTCATGAAAGGCTTGTCCCAATCTCATTTGAAACATGGCATTGGGATGTGCTGATGCTAAGATAATCTGAGCCACACTGTAAGTTAGTTTTTAGCTTTCTAGAAGATAGGATTGGCTTACAGAAAATACATGATTTGGACAGCTAAATATTTCTTCTCCACATGTAAACATCTGAGAAGTAGGGGATTATGGTAGGGACGAAGAATAGCTTAAATATAAACCCCCAAACAACATGTACAGAATTTTAAAATAGTTGAAGATAATCATGATCCAGGAGGGTGATAAGGCCCAAACTCCACATGGACAAAAAGCTCTTTCTCTATGTTGTTGTTCATCGGGGCTACATTGTAGTGTTTATACAAACCCAAGAAACATAAGGTGCAAGCTTTCCTAAATTTGGAAAACCTTTCTCTCTGATTGTCTAGCCTAACTGGTGGAAGAAATTATAACAGCATTGTGTCAATAGCTTGAAATATTTTCTGTCAAGATCTAAAGTGGTACAGCCAGGGAGTTTTCTTAAATCAATGCAGCTAATAGGTCTTGGGAATGAGTTTCAACAGTGATTGTGTTGTGGGATGTTTAAGTTATGTCTGGGGAGTTGGAGAAGTATACATTGTTGTCAGAAAAAAAACCAGAACTACAATGTCACTTTCAATTGAAATCCAGAAGCCCTAGAGACTTTAGAGGACTGAGATCTCATGTTTAGGATCTTAAACTACATACACTCCAGTGCTTGACTGGAAAAAACTCTCCAGCTACTAGCATGTCACATGTACTCGTTGTTCCCTTTTGAAAAAAGGTTCTCCATGATAGACTATCAGGCCAGTCCTTTGATGAAGGACTTGACAAAATATTTTTTTTAATTTTTTTTCCTGGACTTACACCCTCCCCCCCGACTAAGTCATATGGCAACTAAGGTCTTTCTAATGTGTTGTCCATGAATTTTTACTCAGATTTTTTTTCATGTAAGTAACTTCACAGAGGTCTTTTTAGACCCAAATATTCATAAAGCTGAGTATGTTACAACAGGGTTATTGAAATAACAATTTTCTACTTATATGTATATGCTTTAATATAGCCACATTTTATAAAATTATCTATTACATTTAATATTTAAATTGGTTAAAATTGTATTTATCTGATTTTCATATTCTCGGATCATGTGTCTGTTGCTCAGGCATTAGATTCAGAGGAAGTACACTCTCCTTCTGACTCTGGAGTCTATATGGACAAAACTTGGGTGCTTTCTTCATTTCATCAATCTTTATAAAGAAAGGGTTGCTAGTTTGAATACAAACCATTAAGCACAGCAGCTGGGTCATTTAAACACAATATGTAGGCTTTAGCCGCTTGTACCCAAGAATGTTTGCCCTGTGACTTAGCAGAAGATTTTTTTAAAAAATCAAAACACTTAGCATTCTTCAAGGATCAATTCTATCCGAAAAGACACTAAGTATAGTTCCTGAAGAGCAGTTCAACTCAGCACCAATTTCTGAGATAATGATGCTTTCCTTTAGCCTAGAGCCTGCATACATCACACAGGGAGAATGTAAGGCAGAACACTATGAATTAGGGATACACAATGCACTCAACTATACAGTCAGCATTATACAAAGAATGGCAGCCCATAAGGGTTTGCAGGGGCAGTGACCCTAGAGGCAGAATGTCCTTGCAGACCCTCCTTAGCTGCTTGCTCTCTGGGCTTTGTTGAAGGCAATAAGTTCTGGATACTAGAGATTATAGTAACAGTTCTCTGACATATAGTTAAGATTCTGCAGAGTAATTCTGAAGGTGTCAGCAGTTGAAATAACAGAAAATAGGGTACAAAATTGATGAGATATCATAGAAAGAAAAGAATCAGAGACATCTATTGGATGACAGATTTGGGATCTATGGCTTTAGGTTAGAGACATCTCTACTGTTTTTTCTCAACTCCTTGTTTTCTCCTGAGATAGTAGGAAGGAATTTTCTTTGTCTTAATTACTTTTCTATTGCTGTGGCAAAGAATCATGACCAATGCAACTTATAAACAAAAATGCTTAATTGGCTCATAGTTTTAGAAGGTTAGAATCCATGATGATAGACTAATGTCATAGTGACAGTAACAGATAAGAAGTCATATCCTGATTCACAAGTTAGGAGACAGAAGGAGAGACACTGGGAGTGATAAGAGTCCTTTGAAACCTCAAAGCTTCTCCCAATTGACACACCTTTTCCAACAAGACTACACTTCTTAATTCTTCCCAGAAAATTCCACCAACCGTGAACAAAGTATTTAAATATATGAGCCTATAAGAACCATTCTGATTCAAACTATCACACTGCTATTCCAAAAGTCCAGATTGTGGGTCTTTCTTATGTAGCTCCTCCTCAAATCAGGAAGGCAGAGAAGTCAGTTCCAGAAGAACTTGGTGCTTAACAAAGAAACAGGGATGGTCAGAAGACCTGAAGTGAGCAGGGCTTAGCATGAACTCTTTGTGAGTCAGAGAATATCTACTTCAGAGTGGCAGTACTCTCCTTTTTCATTTCCTCATCTGGTGACTTAGGCTGCACACAGAATTATGTATGATGTATTTATTACAGAAGAAGTAGCAGCTGCTCTCATGTCTCTGAATTCAAAGCCTTTGAGTAAAGATGAAATATCCCACTAGGTTTTCATCACTCCTTATTCATGTTTTATTCCTTTATTGTGAATACTATATAGGACCAAGATTGTGCCCTGGCTGCTTGTACTCTCTCAGTACAGTGGTTTCCAAAAGGGCAAAGGAAGTCACAGGCATTGTGTGAATTTTAGGAATACTGAGTAGCATTCCTATTCAAGGACAATCATCTTATCTTGCTTATAGGAGAAATGAAACAGGTTTTACTTGTCCTATAACCAATAAATTCCAAATAATTCTCATAGCATATTTAATGTCCCTATGGAACACATGTTACTTATGAACCTACAGAAACAAAGCTTACTGTTAAACTGAAAATAGTCTACCATCTAATCAGATCTTTTGCAAGCTAGTTGTATATGTCAACTATAACTCATCTCCCCTTAATCTTTAATGTTTTCAGGGTAAAAATTAATACTGCAGTCTTCACTTGTTCTGGAGTCTTGACTCTAATATAGCATACTGTGCTTAGCCTCATCTGTGTTGCTTCAGCTCCTAATATTAAAAATAACCCTTCAGAGCATACCCCTGTCAATGTAAGTTCCAATGTAGGATATGTTGTGGCTGTTCTGTTTTCATAAAATCTATTGAATTATTACTCTGACTCCAAATTATCTTCACTGATATTTATCAACTCCTCTGAACCCAACAAAGACTCCAGGAAAGTATTTACATTTTATGGTGTCATCACCCTCATTGAAAGAGACAAGTGCCTTTAATAAAGTTGAAGAGAAAATTCTGGTAGTTTTTAAAGATATTTAAGTCAAGAAACTGGTTGCTGAGATGAGACTTAATAGCATCTTGACCTTTGATCCAATAAAGATGCAGGTATTCTGGCTATATTAGCAGTAATATTGAGAAAAGAGAAGTGCTAGAAGTGGGGATAATTTTGGTAACTCTATACAAGTCCCTTTGAAATTACACTCATCTTTCTAATCATCAGAACAGAAAGCACACAGTTCATGCTGAATAATTATTTTCTCAATACATGTATCTTATGTCTTGTTTTAAATGCCTTCTTGACTGTTTCTCAAATTAGATCAGCAAAGCTCAAATCAAGTAGATTAGGCTTTGTAAATTCATCATTATTTATATTGATCAGTCATTCTAATTCTTTGACAGTCCCATTTCCTAGTTAATCGTTTTGTAAAGCATTAAAGCTTTGCTAACTTATCACAGAGAAAATAAAAATTATGAAGTCTATATTCCTATCTTCTAATTCTCAAATATATACACATGGTCTATTCTTTCCTATCTCAGAGAGTCTTGTTTTACCTGTAGGATGATTTTTCAATATCGACTGCACTTACAAATTACTGTCTTGCTGAGTTCTCTTTATTCTTTCTTGGTTCTAAAGATGTTGCTTATAGCTTATTTCTTCAATTTACACAAACAATTCACAGTGTGGAGAAATCTCACGTAATACAATTCTTTTAAATTGATTTTTTAAAAATTAGATTCTTTTTTAATTAAATTATATTTTTGTCATTCAATATATTTTGATTATGGTCCCTCCTCCAATATTTTCCCCAACTTTCTACCTACTAAAATACATATTCTCTCACTGTTTTTCTAGTTAGAAAAAAATCAAGCATCTAGAGTAATAATAATAGTAGTAAAATAAAATGTAAATAACAAACTAGAAAAGGACAAAAGTAACAGGAAAAAAATGAAAGAAAAAGTATATGAACTACATATTGAAGCAGACAAACACATTCACGGAAACCTCATAAAAATACAAAACTGGAAATCATAATACATAACCAAAGTACTTGTAAGGTTTAAAAAAAATAATGCCCAGACAAAGCATTGAGCGAAAAATTCTCCAAAAATTCCACTGAGACATTTTTTTTGTGTTCTCCATCTACTTCCAGACACGGAATAAGCCTTTAAGTGTGGATCATTGCCAATGTCACTTTTAATTGAGCACCCCTTTCCCTTGTTCCTTTAATAACTCAAATTCCTCAAAGATTTTGGCTATTTGGATACATTTAATTTAATTTCCAAACACACTTGAACTGATAAAATTTGGTGCTTTCTCCCAGCATTGTTCAGAACACCAGGAATTGCTATCACCAAGCTCTGCACTGACTTTTGTGAGACCAGTCAAGTTGAGCATGCTCAGTCTTTATTGTTTACATATACTTTATGTTTGAAAGCTGATAATATTTTGTTCTCACTTCTTTTTTCCAAGTATCTGTGAATCTTCCAGAAACATATTGCTCCCAGGATTCTGTCACCAGTGCTTTCTATAACCTTCTATCAATCGCATACTTCCAGCTTCAAATAACTGTTTCCAAGTCCCCAAGTAACAACTCTAGATCTCATCTATTTTCTGTGTCAAACCAATTATGTCAAATCTATTCAGTCAAAAACTGAATCCATTGTATACTCTCTATGCCTCAAACGAAGTCTTTCACTATCTATTTTTCTTAAGGATACAACCATCTTCCGAGCTCTTCTGTTTGTTTAAATCCATCAGGTATCCTCCCCTGACCTTTCACTATCCCTTCTTGTCTGCCTCTTCCTCTCCCTCCACCTTTTCCTCCTCCTCCTTCTCCTCCTCCTCTTTCTCCTCCTCCTCCTTCTCCTCCTCTTCCTCTGCTTCCTCCTCTTCCTCCTTCTCCTCCTCTTCCTCCTCCTCTTCCTCCCCTTCCTTCTCTTCCTCCTCCTCTCCTTCCTTCTCTTCCTCCTCCTCCCCCTCCTTGTTCTCCTCCTCCTCCTCTTCCTCTCCCTCCTCTTCCTTCTCTTCTTCCTCCTCTTCCTCCTCCTCCTTCTCCTCCTCCCCCTTCTTGTCCTCTTCCTCCTCCTTCTCCTCCTCCTCTTCTTCCTCTTGATTCTCTCTTTATATTGAAGTTCTCCTCCTTTTTTTCAATGTTCTTTTCATATTATTTTCTTTTCTTTAGGTTTGTTTTCTAAGACAGTGTCTCATTGTGTATTCCAGGCTATCATGCCATACAGCAAGATTGGCCCTAGTTTGTTATCCTCCTATTCCAGTATTTGTAATCCTGAGTAATTTCACCTGTGAACTATGATATAAACCTTGTGTTTCTACAATTACTAAGAAGGCTAACTTCTGCTGTATTAAATCTGACTTATAATAACCTGCAATTAAAGTTTACTAGGATGTAGCATCCACAGAACTTCAAACTTTCTTCTCATTAAAGTCCCATACACATGCAATCCTTTTGCTTCAAATTCACACAGAGTTAGAAAGAAATGATAGAAGTGGCCAATTACTAGAGAAAGTCATAATTGATGAGTTCTTCTGTCTCTTGGTTAATTTTGTTTCCAGAAGCAAAGTAAGCCTCATTCTGTTCAAAATATGAAACCAGAAAATTAAACTTTCCAAAGCTCTGTGTTTGTTAGTAAACAAATGGTAATTCACCGTACACCAATAAATCTGTCATCTCCCTGGATACAAACTCATGTAAAGGCTTAAAATGTAAATAGATTACAAGTTAAAAAATGGATAGGAATATTTCATTTTAAGGAATGATGTAATTTTTGATATCTTTGAAGTAAGATAAAAAAATAAGTGACATATATGCTCTCTGAATGAACTCTGATACTGCTGACATCTTTAAGAGATCTTTGAAGAAAACAGCAAGTACCAGATTTTGAGAGCTGTTAGTCTACTTTCGCCTAAGTACAAGTGCAGCATGTAAAAAGACAATATATGAAGACAACAATACAGCATTACACAAAACTCTACAAATCAAATGCATGGTTTCCATGGTAACTGCATCCTTGCCACACTGCATATTACAGTAATCACCACAGCAAAGACTGTACCAAAATGGTAATATATTTAGAGTTATAACTCTTTATTTCCAATTGTTTGCAACAATTTTCTGAAAAATTATCATTTGGGATTCTAACTCTTAATGTTTTATCTCTATTGTTTTAAATGATATTGGCAAGCTAAGAAAACTACTTCAACGACTGAAAGGGAAGTTTAGAAAAATAGTTTTTCTTTTTAACTATTTTGTGTCACTGTAATAGAAAACCATGGCTGAGTTATTTGCAAAGAATGATGTTCCACTATTTCTGAACAATGAGAAGTCTGTTCTCAAAGTTGCTAAATCTGGTAGAAGCCTTTTTGCTTTGTTATTTCATGGATGTATGAGGGAGTGTGCAAGAGAACCTAGAAGCAAGAGGTAGATAACAAATCTACCCTAACGATAAACAGCCAGTTCTCTCAACAGCTACGTGAATCAATTCATGACTTAATTCCCCAATCACCCTCTATTGCTGCTATGCTTGCTTTTAGGAAAAAGACTAATGAGTGTTCCAACGATTGTACTACAGATTGAGTTTCTAATGGATGCTTATGGGCCTCATTCACACCATAGCTTCATACTGTACAAATATGGAAATTAGTTTTCATGTATATATACATATATATGAAGTATTATATGTATTTATATATAATATATATTGCATATATTATTATACCTGATATATATATATATATATATATATATATATATATATATTACTGTTAAATGATATACACTACTGAAAAATTGATCTTATGTGAGAAAACAAGAGTTAGGAGTCAACTTTTCCTTTTTAGGATTTTTGCAAGCTTGTTTATATCACATACATATACTAATATGTTTTGTAATTGAAACATTGCACATATATTTACACATTATACATAAAATTATGCTTATCTGTTTTCAAGATACTTTGATAAAATAAGTCAATTAAACTGTCCTACTCAGCAAGAGTGTAGATATGTTCACAAAAGTTTGTATAAGCAAAACATATATATGCATATGCCAGGAAGCTGAGATGTACTCATCACTCAGTGTGACATTATTGAATATGGAAGCAGTGAAAGTTGACTTCCCAATATATTGTATAAATACAAGAAAGAAAGCTGTGATTTCCCTCAACATTTTGAGAAGCTAGAATGCATTCTTCGGAATACAGTGTTTGATTATGAAGACCAGTTCTAACTATATAATCAGCTACAAATGTGACTTTGGAAAATGTGTAAACATGTTTTTCTTCCTGGTGACATTTCTAACAGAATGTCAAATGTGTGTAGTCACCCACCTTTCCCCAACAGATCTTTCAAGAGATCAGTAAACCCCAGTATTAGATATTTATTCTGTTTGTACAGTCAGGCAGTAATCCCCATCTCCTTAATATGAAATGCTCTAGTCATCATTGGTGGCGACCAGTTAAAATTAGTCAGTCTACTATTATGAGTTATGAGAAATAGCAGAGTTTAAATCATGGTCCAAAAGATAAGGTAGTCTCTGCCTTTTTACTGGCCAATGCCAAGTCTAGACTGGCCATCTTAAACTGCCTTAAAAATCAAAGTTGACACCTAGGTCCAGTTTGATAACTTGAGCATCTGTGTTGGAAGGTGCTGTGCAGGCCACTCAAAGAGAAATATTGTCTTACTCAGCAGTGGAACCTAAATTCTACAATAGTAACCTGTCAGACAAGATATGCTCACTAGTACAGTAGTGACATGAATGCAACTAGCCACTTTTTGTTTGGATTTGGTGCCTGTGTCACAAGAGGGAAATCATGCCTGCCTTGTACTGTGTATCTTGTAAAAAGCCAGTATAATGGAAGGTAATAAGCTGTAGTTGAGAATGTGCTACTGTTATTCTGGTAGAACATACTGTCAAGCTGCTTTCTAAATATTTGTTTATATCAGTGAATTTATGTTGCTCTCAGCTTTCATCAGAGTTTTCATTCTGGTGGGAGTAGTGTATACTGAAGAGAATCATCACTGAAATAAATAACTGCTGAGTACTTTACCCTAATCAGGACATCTATAACACCATTGTTGTTCTTCAAGGAACAGCATGAGAGAGTTGGTAGTGAGATTAGAAAAGCCAGAGGATGGGAAATAGTGTTGTCAAATTCTGTCTTCTAAACATTTACATGGCTATTGCAATCATGAATTGTGTTTGTGGTAACCCACTGAAAACCTCCACAAGATCGAGACTGTTAATATTCCAGCATAGATTGGTGTTTATGTGTGTATGTATGTGTGTGTGTGTGGGGGAGGAATACATGAAGCCAGCCCTCTATCAGAAGAGCCCTTGACATATAATGACTTATAGAGAAGGAGGAGCTATTTTTCTTCAGGGTGGTGTAGCTGCTAAATTAGCCACAATCTAGTAAATAACCTTATTCCTCTGTATGTACAACTTTAAATAAAGTTAACATATTATTATAAAAGGGGAGAACTATGAAGATGGAAAAATATATATTGGGAAGAAGAAATTCAGGGGAAGTACAAGGGTGATGAGAAGTTAAATAGGAAATTAATATGACCAAAATGTACATGAATAAAATCATCAAAATATAATAATTTTACAAATTACCTGAAAAGTAGGCCTGGGAGACTGGAACAAGACTATGTTAACCTAGTGATTTGTTAATAGTTTCCTTTGATAGGTAGACAGTTTTAAATTTCATATAGTCCTCCTAACCATTGATACTTGGCCTAGCTCTCACAATATTGAAGTTCTGTTCAGAAAATTTTTTCCTAACATTTCTTTTTATAAAAAGATTAAATGATGCTTTTAAAATGTCTTTAAAATTTTTATTTTATTAATTGCTTGATAATTTTATTTAATGTACTTATATCATTTTTCCTTCCCAAGTCTTCTCATATCCATGCTACCTTCCTATTCCTACAGATTTACTATGTACACCTATATATTAAACCATGTGTGAGGTCATTTCTAGGATGTGTTTGACCAAATCAGCCTAATCTAATATCTTTAACAAGTATGACATAAGGTTTCATTTAAAAGTTGTGGCATTTTAGATTTTACACCAAATTATTTAATTCATTTAAAATTAATTTTGTAAAAGATATGAAACTAATTTAATTTTATTACTGAATACAAATACCTTGGAGAGAAATATAAAGGCACTGAAATTATCAGGAAATTATTAGTATGAACTAGAAATTGAATGCTATGAAGGAATCTGAATTAAATGTGATGCTGATACAGAGTTGAATGTATTTCTTGAGTTAATGCCTCTTGTAACGTGCTAAGTGTGAGAGGATGATCCTGAACTCCTGATCCCCCTGCATCAATCTTCCAAGTGCTAGCTTTACAAGCATGTGCCACTACATTTGGTTTAAGCAGTGTTGAGAATACAACCCAAGTTCTCATGCATATTAACCAACTAAGACACATCTCTATCACAGATATATGGTGTGTGTGTGTGTGTGTGTGTGTGTGTGTGTCTGTCTGTGTGTCTGTTTTGTTGTTGTTGTTGTTGTTTCATGGCGCCTTTACTTCACTGGGGAGAAAAGGAATATGTACAATTTTTCTACATAGAATTTAGTCCTATTAGAATACATTGTAATTAATGCATATTAATTTTTTATCCTTGGCCAAATGTAAACTACAAAAATAAAAATACCTTTGATTATCTCAATTTCCTGATACAAAATTTCATTGATTGTATTATATGACAATAGTTTCTATTATCATTTTTTTCTTCTACTTCCTTTGTGTATATTATTCTTATCAGCTAACTTACTAACCATTTTTTAAATATTCTTTTCTAAAAATAGGCATTAAGATATACAGTTGGTTCTCGATACTCATGGGTTCTTTATTCACAGAGTCAATCAACCCCCTAAAAAAAGAATATCTGAAAATATATTTGTATTGAACATGTGCAGATTCATTGATTCATTTTCTTTGGCAGTAATCAGAGACACTGAGAAATGACAGCAATTTACATAATTTTTACATTATACTTGTCATGGTAAGCCACCTAGAAGTGGTGTAAATTACCTAGGAGGATATGTCTGTAGGTTGTATACAAGTACTACAATCATGTTATATAACACCATATTGTAAGTGTATGCTTTTTGGTATCTTTGCTGCATTCATGGGTACCAACAGCTTATTATATATTACTTTTTGAATTTTAATCTTTATACACAAAAAGCTCCATTATTATTTTCTTTCCATCCTGAAATTTTACATATGTGGAAGTTATTAATTGTTTATATAATTGTGTTCTGACTTAGTGAAATAATATTTTAATCATATCATTTAAATGACAGTAATACTTCAAAATATTGTCAAGACCAGGTTCGATACATATTTCTCACCTCAGAATGTCACAGATGCAAAAAATGGGGACATGAAAGTATTCAGTATCCTGTGTAAGCCAATATGTTCGAGCTTTGTACTTGCCTCATCAAATCTTCATGTTCATATTGACTCTTTTACTTGGCATTTTAGTTACTGTGAGGAGAGGAGTGTTAATATTACCCACAATGATTGTGCCACTTGGGACACTTCTGATAAATCTGATTTTGATTGTATATTTTGAAATTCTGTGGCAAAGATTTGGAATTATTGTACTTTTTATGGTTACCATCCTGCTGTATTCCAACTTACCGTAACTTACTATATGGCCCAGACTAGCCTTGAAATCACACTCCTGCCACAAACTCCAATTCAGATATCATACAGCATGAAGCTTGAGCCTGGATTGGACATTTCCAACAGCAGTGGCTTTACTGTAATGAGATGACTGCCTTTGTCATTGTGAGTGGTTACACTTGAAGTTTTTTTATTGAGGCCATAACTATTTTATTTCTTTTAAGTATCTGTAGGTTATGAGTTTTCTACACTTTAAATTTAAATGTGTCTTCTGTAAGCAAACATTTTCCTAGCTTCATTTGATAATTCTTATATTGAAATATGAAGTGTATAATGCCATTAAAATTTGCTCTGAATACTATTGTATTTGAATCATCTCATTTTTCTGTTTGCTCCAATAGTATTTTGTTTGCTTGCTTAGTTCTGTTTTAACTGACCAATTTTCCCTTGTTTTCAGATATTATTATTTTCTTGGCATGCTTTATTTCTGTGTGTTCTTTTAGTAATTATTCTAGCAAGTGTAACACTCAAGATTAAGTGTGTCATAATTCTAATGACTAAGATCTATTTGTCATTTTCTAACATTTTTGTATTAATATGTTCACTACTTTTCGAAGTATAGACTATTATCTTCAAAAGTCAGTGTCTACTGTTTACCACAACAGGGCTGTTAGCAGACAGCCTGGTTGGCATCTTCCCATCTGAGTCACAATGCACATACTTATTCTGTCCTCCTAGTCAACTTACATTAAAAGACCAAATACTTGGGTTCAGACTCTATCATAGAGAACCTGGCCTGTGTTTGAAGTCAAGGCCAGTACCTAGCATTACTTTCCAAGTTATCCCCCAAGAAAACCCAAGCCTAGTTCCAGTTTCTAGGATAAGCCCAACAAGAACTGTATCTTCAGGTTAATCTCCCCCTCCCCCCAAAAATCCAGCAATTCCAGGTTAATACCACAAAAGTCCACCCTCTACCTAACAACTACCAATTAGGAAGAAACTAGAAATTAAGTTTATGGTTTGGCTCCCAGCAACAGCCAATTATGCTAATTTGTCAAGAAATCAGCAGTTCAGTCCACAGGAGACAGCCGCAGCAGCCACTAGCAAACACTTTATGGATACACCAACAGTACAGTTTTATAATGTTGGGATAGCACACATGATTCAGCAGCAGTGGCATGGCCTAGGACAAACAGTCAGCCCTCAGCTAATCAGCAGAAATTCTCTGCACTGCCCTTCTCAGCAAAGACTCAAGATCAGCTAAGTGTTGCAAAGCTGGCTACGTAAACAAGCCTGTCACTGTCCATTGAGTCCTATTTATACTCCCTCCAAACATCATGTGTCCTCTGTCAGGTCTTACCTCACCTTGTGTCCTGCTTCAGCATGTGAATCTGTCTTAGTCAAAACTCCACATGAGTCTATCAGCTGACATCACTCTGCCAGTCAGCCTGAGGCTGCACAAGCATCAAGAAACTGCAAGAACACCACCAGAAGTTTCTTGGTGTGCTTATCTCTGTGGAGTCCTGACAAAAGGAGCTCAACCTCATAATGTAAGGTGAATTAGTATATGCCTGTTGTTAGCAAAGAATTCTTTATCACATGTCCTTTCACATGCTTGCTTTAGCAAAACATCCGTTTACCTGTGTCCACTTCACTGAAACATTCTTTCACGTTTGCATTAGTTATACGTCTTCTCATCTGTGTCCTCTTCAGCAAAGTGTTCCTTTCATCTGACATAACTGACTTTCCAAAGAAACCATAAATTTCTAATTTAATTCATATTCTTAAGGGCAATAATGAGGACTGCATTCACTATGACATCTAAATATGCTTTAGGAAACTTTATGGTGTAAAGTAACTGCATAATGACCTTTATGCTGCCTGTGGTACCTGTGCACACCTTTGTCTAGGGCTGTATAAATTTACCTAGAGAGTGTCTTTTGGCAATAGCTCAGTTATATTTGTCCAAAAATATCACCACTCCACCACTTTGGAAAGGAAGACTTACTCAAATTCTTTCTTAGCTGGTATCTGTTTTTCACGTGAATTACCCTGTCCCTCAAGACCTACATTCTTCAGATGTGCCAAGATGAGAGCAGTGGAACAGAGAACTTATGGATGCTTTTGAAATCTATCCACTACTCTTTAAATTTCCTCTTCATGTATTAAACATATTATTAAAAATTCTTTATTCATTAAACTTCCTGAATTGGAAGTTAGATATGTTTCCCATTTCCATCTTTTCACATTTTGCAACTCCTTCATTCTTCACATTTCCTATTTCTTAAATGTAAATCAAAGGTAAATAAAAATGCACATTTTTCATTTTCCTCCATATTTTCCTCTATCTTTCTAGAGTATAAGGATGTCCTTCCCATCTATCCTTCTATTGCCCATTTCTCCTTTCGTGTGCACCCCACTTCACGTGTACCTATGCATACCCATGCACAGTTATGTTTCATTCCTATATAAATGCTTCATTTGATAGCAAACTTTATGGTGATAATTTATTATAATTTTTCTGCCTGACTAACTCATTGATCCCTGAGCTTCAGCTGCAGGAACTGTGCTGTATGAGTTGGGACTGAGTACTACACAGGCTCATTGTATAATACATCCAGTACATGCAGAAATTATGTAGAGTCGGGTATTTGACTGTTTGCATCTTGCTAACTTAACTTACCATAATAACTTTCAGTTCTATCAATGATGGTATTTCATTCTGTTTTATGATTCTACACAATCCAATTGTGTAGAAATCTAATATGAATATTCCTCAAAAATATAAAAGAAAGAATGTTGTGCTATCTGGAAACCACTGGTTAGCACAGCCACGATGGATGTATCTCAGTGAAGGTCCTGAGAATCACATGTCCTGAGGACTTCATGCTGCTATGTAGTTTTACTCTGCCTGTTGCCTTCACATCCCTTTTAATCTCAGAGTTGTATGAACATGCTGAGTGGGCATCCAGCCCCTTACTGGCAGTACCTCTGGCACTTACAATAATAATGCTAGATCTCTATCAGGCATTGCTGCTGGAGCAGATTTATAATTCAATCACCTCCATAAAGAAGAACTTAAAAATGTAGATTGTCAGCAATGACCACCAGCCTTAGGAAGCATTTGCAAAAATAAAATTGTTAGTGAAGCTAGGTTAAGATGTTTTTGATACTGGCTCCGATGTAGAAAAACATAGGGAACAATTTGAAGCTCATAAAGTCACACTCTTAATAGTTAAGCCAGGGACTTTTGTGGTCAGGGAACAAGAACAATAGCAGCATTGGCTGATGCGAATCTCATCAGAGGCTGGACTGATGATGATTGATGTCTTATGCCCATTTTTGACATAAGTTTTCTAATATGACTTACTAAAAATCACTGATGAGTAGATATGTATTCTGAAAATTTAAAATAGATATGACTGATTTTTATATAAAAGTTTAAATTTGTGATTCTTTTAAGATTTTTATAAGATTACTTTTAAAGATGAATAATAAAATAATTAACCTTTTCTTTGTATCTGTAGATTGTTACCTGCCAGTAAGAGAAACTGACTGAGAAAACTACCTTGCTTGCTTATACTTTGTTAATCTATAACAGGTTGTTCAGTTATGAATGTACATGGGTACTTGGAAATAATTTGTTTTCTTTACATGTAATATCTTATACTAATTCTTGTAAAGGTTTGGGGGAACATACTGTTTTTCCATAGTCGTTTACTAGGAAAAACTAGAACATAATCATATTACAATTTTGTACTATTAAAAAGATTTTGATGGGATATATAAGCTATGGAAGAATCAATAAAGCTGTTAGGTCTTAGTTTTATCCACCCACTAAGTATGTGTATATATGTATGTATGTGTGTATGTGTGTATGTGAGTGTGTGTATATGTGTGTATATGTGTATATGTGTATAAAGTGTATACGTGTATATGTATATATGTGTATGTGTGAAATGCTTAGAGCTTGCTTGTTGGAACTTCATTGCATCCATCAAATCTGTATGTATGTATATGTGTAAAGTTTGTGTGGGTGTGTGCTGGTACTTGCTCCATCCACCTACTGTGTGTATATGTATATGTGTGTGTATGTGCATGTGTGTGTGTGTCTGTCTATGTGTGTGTGATGTCTCTCTGGGTGTATATGTATGTACATGCATGGAATGCTTGGAACTTGCTTGTTGGTACTTTTTTCCATTCATTTACCAGGTATGTGTATCTGGTTTATGTGTGTATACATGTATATATGTATGTGTGTATGTGTAAAATATTTGGAACCTTCTTGCTGGGGCTTTGCTCCATCTATTCATCTATTCAATATATGAATACATACATGTCTATCTGTCCATCTGTCTGTCTGTCTGTATATATGTATGTATACTTGTATGTATTTGTGTGTATTAAGTTATTGGAGTCTGACTTTGGCTTCAACCATGGTGTGTGTGTTTGTGTGTGTGTGTGTGTGTGTGTGTGTGTGAATTTTCTCTTTCCTATTCTCACCAGGCTCTAAAAGTTAAAAGTGTTCTGATTTTTTTTGCTGGCCATTCAGAGTGCCAGCCCCAATGAGTCAAGCTTTGTTCCCCCAGAGAAAAGTCTACTGAGTAATTTCTGTAATTGTTAGCTGCCATATGCAGCAGATACTGCTGGTCACTATCTGGACCAACCTTCAAGCCAGCACCTTTTAGTGGTGACCCTGTCAGGTGCTCTCAGGAGTGACCCCAATCACCAACACCTCATTTGACTGCCTACCATGGTTTACCCTGTGGATGTCATACCTGGTCTTTGGTGTTCATGACATTTTTTTACATGCCAGATTAGCACCATGAGGTCTGGACAGGGAGCTACCCTGAGACAAGTACCTGTAGATCTTTGTAGAGGCCTAGAGGGGAAGACCATGCCCAAGATAATTCCTGCCTTCACCATAATACATAAGTGGGGCATAGCACTCCTAAGATGATTCCAGACACCCAGAGACTCTGGAGTGCCACTAAGAGGAACAAGTAAGTGTTGGAGAAATGGAAGTAAAAGAGAAACAGAAGGATGTAGTGTGGGCACAATGAAGAGAGGCAGAACTAGGGTAGGGAGGAAAAGTGAGTAGTCAGTGATGCTACCTGAGACCATGGTAGGGTCCTGGCCTGTGCTGCCACTGAGGGACAAGCCTGGTCCTATGGCCTTGCAGAAGCATTGGTCTGTTACCATTAGAGGCCAGCTGGATGTCCCTAATATGGGCTGCCACCTGGAGAAATGTTGATGTCTCAAAAGAGTGATGCTGCACTGGTCCCACCTGTCACTTAGGCATCTTGGGAGAGCTGACCTTGGGAACATGAAAGCAGGAGAGCTGACCCCTCCCCTAGCCAGCTACAGTACTCAGGATAGTGGTCCCACACAGTGTGAGAGTTTTGGGTAAGCCAGCCATTGAGGATAAGTGTTTGAGGGACTTGGCCTTACCATTCATCTCCCATGCCATGACATAGAAGAGGAAGAGTACCCTCCTCCCCTGTCATCCTTCAATACCTGTGGCAGGTGGGAAACCAGGTCCTATGGTCATGAGAACAAGACAGCTGTCCCAGTCTCTCCCAAGCTGAGCACTTGGGAGAGCAGGATTTTCATCTTACCTGGGCAGCACACTAGAGCTGACCCTGGATGTGAGGGTCTCAGGTGACCCAGCACAAAAGTCAGCCCTGCTTCTTTTCTTCTAGGCAGTGGCTAGCCAGACAAGGGAGAGATACCCTCCTTTCCTCCTTCATTTATCACTATCTATGGTAGAGAGGAGAGCTGGCCCCAGGGTCATCAGAGTGGGAGAACTGGCCATATCTATCATGAGCTGCAACTCTTTGGAGAGTGGGCCTTGCAGCTTGCTTGAGCAGCCGGATAGACCTGGAGTGGGTGGGGTTGCTGGAGAGCTGGCCTGAGAGCATAAAAGCAGGAGACCCAGAAGGCTAATCAACACAGCTACCTCTCAAGCCCAGATCCAGGTCTTTGAATTGACTCTGAGGGGCAGGGATCATTGATGAACTACAGGAATGCAAGAAGGGACCTGGTTCTACAGATCCAAAACTACAGAATCTTCATGACACAGAACATTAAGATGCTATCTGAGAGGAGTCAAGTGAGGTTCCAGTATCTACAGATAAACAAGCCAGAGGCATCATACCTGACAAACAAGTCATTGCAATGAACATTTACTAGTAAAGCAATGTGGACAAAAGAGTATACTGTGGGACACACTTTGACATTTTACAGCTTCCACAATAAGATTTTTTTTTCTTTGTTGGGTCGGAGGTTGCATGCGGTGGAAGACAGGTATGGGGGAAGTAAGAGATGATGGAATTGGGGTAGTTAATTAAAACTCACAAAGAACCAATAAAAAGTAAAAAAAAAATAATGATTTCAACTTTTAAAACTGTATTTATTTTTAATATATTTAATATATTTTTCAAAATATTAGTAATAAATGTATTTAGTCATTGTAAGAGCCAAGCAATATTTGTGATATTATTTTCAGACAGAAAGAGCTTCAGCAAGTAATTGAGTTTGCCAGTTTAAGTCAGTAGACTACACTTGTGTGACATTGCACAATTGTATGGTGGCATCTCCAAGGCAAAGAGATCCAAATCACTGCTGTTGTCTCTTTGTTTACTCATGGTAGCTTCTTTCTGTCTTTCTCTGTCTGTGTCTCTCTGCCTCTCCTGTCTCTGTCTCTCATCTGTCTGTCTGTCTCTCTGTGTGTGTATGTATTAATAGAATCTAAAGCTTACCATAGCTTGCCTCCATGTGTGGTTCCTTCTGAATTGAGGGCATAAAACCTCTGCTTCTATTTTGACACTCCCAATCCGGAACAAGTTCTGATCAGACAACATAAAAAGTCAACATTGAAAATTAAGTGAAAGAACTTTACAGAGGTAGATTCAGGCCAACTTTTCTCTCACACATGGAGATGGACTGGCATTTTTGAAATCCCTACTCTGGGGGTTTAAGAATACGTTTTTCAGAGTATACCTTAATGGAGCTTATTGCTCTTTATAAAAAGTTTGCTTTTAAATCTCCTTCTATTTGGCTCAGTGCCCTCTGCTTTGACCCACACTGTGAATAAAGGATTTTCTCTAAATCAACTCAGTCCTCAAGCATCTCAGATCTATGTTATCATTTGTATTTACTTTTGTAACAGGAAGCATTCTTAATGTCCAGCCTGTCACAGCCTCCACATGACCCCTGTTCTGATGGCATATCCTAGTTCTACCTCTTTCTCATTTGTCCTTCTCAAGAGGAACTAAAGGGCTTAGTAGTTAAGAGCACTTGCTGCTCTTACACTGTATGTGGGTTTAATTACCAGTGCCATATTAAGGATTAAAACATCTATAATTCCAGTTTCAGGGAATCCAATGCCTATAAGGGCTTGTTATTCGCTATGATTTTACATATCCACTTTGGCCGTATGTCTGTCTATACAGACTTCCCCATTTCAAAGCTATTCCTTTATATTTTTCCATGAGTTTGCCAATTACTCTGTTCCAACTGCCACTGATAGGCAATGATCTTCATGGGAAACTCTACTAAGTTCCTCATCATTCCTATCCTGCTGCTTTAGCATAGGATCTGGCACATAGTAGAGCCTTTATGTTTACTGAGTGAATAGCATTAGAAAGGGGTATTCATTTAGCATTCTGAAAGGTAAATAGCACCTATAATCAAAGACTTGAATAGTAAGGGTTAGCGGATAAAATGTGTGGGTTTCCACTTAAATGCATCTATCAGAACACTAGTAGATATTCTTTTACCAACAAGTTAATAAATGCCTAGTCTGAAATCCAACATCATCTAGCAAAGTAAACTAGTAATGTGTTAACATCATTGTAGTGTGAATAAGTTAAAAGAACTAGGCAAAGGGCTTTACTCATTCTACTGGATGAGAAAGAATAAGACTGTAAAGTGAATTTACTGAGCATTGGTTACCAATTTGCCTAAGTCTGGTGGCACAACACACTTATATTCAGGGAACTGTGTAAAGAAAATATATTTTGAGAGGATATCAGAAGACCTAGACAATTCAGGAGCCAAGGATCAGGGCTCAGACAGCTATAAGATGAGGACAGTGTTTCTGAACAGCTGTAAAGATGCTACAGACATCTATAAGATGATCTCCTTTGCATTCAACACCAGCCTCAACATAGCATCCCGGGCCAATATCTCAAAGTACATCCTGTTTTAAAGGTCTAGAAGTTCCAGAATATTTGAGTTACTGTAAAAAAAAAA